>NC_091453.1:127367613-127667613 GCF_964237555.1 Oryctolagus cuniculus
CTGTAGAGATGGAAGACAGATAAATGATAGGCATAATAAGAAAATATAATATTGTATGTGGAGCATATGATATTAAGTGCTAGAAGAAAAAGAAAGTATAATAGTCTGGCAGTTCTACAAAAGTTAAGCATAAAGATATTGTATTACCTTACAACCACACCCCTAGGCATACATTCAAGAGAACTGAAAATGTGCATTCACTCAGAAACTTGTACAGTTATGTTTGTGATAGCATTTTAAATAGTAGCCGCAAAGTGGAAACTTTTTAAATGTCCACCAATGGATGAATAGATAACCAAAACGTAATTTATCCATACAATGGAATGTTATTCAGTCAGGAAGAGTAGTGACATAATGATCTATGTTACAACATGGTTGGACAATAACAGATGTAGGCTAGGTAAAAGAGACCAGAAATAAAAAGTCAAGTATTATATAATTCTACTGATATTACAAAAAAAGAAATAGGGAAGCCCATAGAGATGGAAAGGAGATTAACAGTTTTCATGGGGCAGGTAAGGGAATGGAGAGTGACTGCCTCATGGATCTTTGTGTTTGATGAGAAAGTTCTGAAAGTAGATGATGGCAGTGGTCACACAATATTGCATATGTACTCCGTGTCACTGAGTTATACCTTTGAAAATGGTGGTATTATTTATGATGTTACCTCAATTTTTAAAAATAGAGCATGCAAAGGGAATCTAGAGTACAGAGTCAGGATGTGATTATGAAGAAGGTTGTCATTGAGATGGTCATTCCCAGTAGATGGAGCAGCATTGAAAGGATTGTGAGGAGGAGATTTGCCTGTTATGTCCAAAGGACAGGAAGGAGGCAGTTTTTCTGGGGTGGGTGAAGGATAGGTGAAGGGAACAGGTGGCAGTATTTGCCTTCCTTGTTCACCTGGTGTTTAGAAACCATGGGCGAAAATTGTAACCCCCTTTTAGTAGTGAGGTGAAGGAGAAGGGAAAGGGGTCAGAAAAATCATTCCTGATAGTCTTCAAGACCAAAAATTTGATCATATTTTATCCATTCAGTTGAACATGGACTTCCTTTAAGTGATACATCTGCTTAGTTATTTTAACATATTATGTGATAATGTATTTTTGAGTAATATCTTGTATTATGAAAAAGGAGGTGTGCTTAACATTTTTAGCATCAGTGAAAAAAGGTTAGTGTTTCCCAGCCATTTAAAAGGGATATTATTTCAATGAGTCTCTAAGTCAGAATAAATTAAATAAGACAGACACAAAAAATGAAAGTTGTTTAGAGGGAGAGTATGTCCCTGTGTTCTTTGATGGTTCTGAAGAAAACACAATCATGGCTAATCATCAACTGTTGTATTCTCAGTTCTCTTCCAACTCCATAAAGTGGATAACAGGGTCATTATTTCCCATACAAAAATACGTACCAAACTAAGTGAAGCAATAATGGGAATTAGTAAGAGCAATAGAACTAGGAATGGAAGCATGGGTTTGAGGCTCAACTCTTGTATTTATCATTTGTGTAACCTTGGGTAAGGCATTTAACCTCAGAGCTACAGGTTCTTCATCTTCAATCAATAAATTATAATACCTTCCCTTGCTGTCTCACCAGGTAACTATAAGGTTCAAATGAATCAAAGATGTGAAAATGTGTGAAAAGTACAATTGGAATACATAAATGGAAATTATTACTATTAGTAATCAAATGGAAAAGCTGTTATTTGGAAAACTTAAAATCTTCCATCATTTCTCTATATAGAATCTATGTGTATTTACATATTTGAAAACATTTCTATTTTGTGAAAGTAAACTGAGTTTTTTGGGAAAAGGGAAACCTATTTTATTCAGCTCTGTATCCCTGGCGCTGAACAGAATGTTGTGCACACAGTAAGAGCATAGACTTAGTTGAAAGAACGGAGAAATTATCCAACTGCAATTTAATTGCTGTCATCACATAGTTCTTGAAAATGGCTGGGATTGATCATGACCATTTTGAGTACCCAGGTGTCTAACAGTGGATGAAGAAAGCTAACAATCCAAGATTGGATTGCGATGTTGTCTTAATTCACTTTATTAGCACCTGGAATGAATAATATGGTACATCCATGGCGTTCCAGGGACAGTTAAGTTAGTCAGACTGGGTTGTTAAGGTTGGTTGCAATTGTGATGATCCACAGGAAAGTTGCAGTGATACACTGATCTGTCTCAGATGAAAGAAATGTTTCACTTTGTTGGTGCAGGAAGTTGGAAAGTAACTTTAACCATCCAGTCATTTCTCAAGAGGAGGGTAGGTAGTATAAGGCTGAAGAAGATCTACAAACAACCAGTACCATGACAGGTGACTTTTCTCCCTTTTTACATTTAAAATAATAAGTCATGGTGAAGTATTTACTTTGATTTAAGGATATCTGAGGATCCAGTGTTGTGTTCAGCAAGTTAAACTGTAGTGGAGCACCGGTTCAAGTCCTGGTTTCTGATCTAGTTTCAAGCTAATGAGCCTGTGAAGGCAGAGGAAGATTGGTTAATTACTTGGGACCCTACCACCCATGTGGGAGACCAGGTTAGAGTTCCTGGCCCCTGGCTTCGGCCTGCCCCAGACCTGGCTGTTACAACTAATTGGGGAGGGTACCAGCAGATGAAAGATTCTCTCTCTCTCTCTCTCTCTCTGTTTGTGTGTGTGTGTGTGTGTGTGAGTGTATGTCTCTTCCTATCTCTTTGTCACTCTGCCTTTCAAATAAATAAATAAATAAATCTTTGTAAAAAGGGGTATCTGAAACATCATTTCTTAAATTCAGGTTCTTGTAGTTAAAATCTTCATGGATTACCTCCTCACAAAGCAAGGAAACTGAGACAAGCATCAGTGAAAGTCCTGAAGATGGTTGAGAGTACTTAACTGGCTGTCCCTTATGGAACTAACTAAAGTCAAAGGTTGATTGATTAGATCAGAGATCTTCATATCAGAAAGTGGACAAAAACAAATTAAATGACATTCTGAGACTTCCCTGCAGGATCACATCAGTTTTCTCATGTGCCAAATATAGTGAGTGGTTACAAGGTTCAAAAAAAAAAAAAAAAAAAAAAACAAAAAACAAAAAACAAAAAACAAACAAACAAAAAAACCCAAAACAACACAACCCATTTATGGGCTCTTTTTTTTCTTTTTAAAAAGATTTGTATAATTTATTTGAAAGGCAAAGTGACAGAGGGATGGAGAGATAGAGCATTCTTCTATCCACTGGTTCACTTCTCAAATGGCCACGATGGCTGGGGATGGGCCAAGCCAAAGCCAGGAGCCTGGAGATCCATGTGGGTCACCCACATGAGTGCTGAGGCCCAAGCACTTAGGTCGTCTTTCACTGCTTTCCAAGGAGCATTAGCAGTTGGGGCCAGTGCTGTGGCTCACTTGCTTAATCCTCTGCCTGCGGCGTCGTCATCCCAAATGGGCGCTGGGTTCAAGTCCTGGTTGCTCCTCTTCCAGTCCAGCTCTCTGCTGTGGCCCGGGAGGGCAGTGAAGGATGGCCCAGGTGCTTGGGCTTCTGCACCTGCGTGGGAGACCAGGAAGAAGCACCTGGCTCCTGGCTTCGGATCAGCGTAGCTCCAGCCGTGGCTACCATTTGGGGGAGTGAACCAACGGAAGGAAGATCTTTCTCTCTGTCTCTCCCTCTCACTATCTAACTCTGTCTGTCAAATAAATAAAAAAAGGAGCATTAGCAGGGAGCTGGATCAGAAGTGGAGGAGCCAGTACTAAACCAGTGGCCATATGGGATGCCAGCATTGAAGGCAGCTCTTTATCCCACGGCACAATTATGTCAGTCTATTATGGGCTCTTTATGTACTTGCATGTTTCAACATTGATGATTGATGGAGCAAATCAACAACAAAGGGCAAAGTTGAGGTGATATGTAGCTTCTTTATTCTCAAATAGATTTGTTGTTTTCTAAATAGCAACAGTTACAATAAAACATGCCATATGGGAGAGCAGACATCCTGGTACATAGTAAATGCTCATTGAGAGGTAAGAAATATGTACAAACCAGCCAGCGTGAGGACTATCCAGCAATGGTTGTGTAAAATGCTATAAATAACTACTTATTTTGTCCAGTTAAATCATTTACAACATCATTTCCATTTGCACTCCCTTCCTATTCTGTTCCTTTCATTCTACTTCCTTGACTCCTCAGTGTTCTCTTCATCCTTTCTCTAATGTCTTTCTTCAGCTCCCATTTTCGTCTCCCCTATCTTTGTCTTGATTTCCCAGTGGGCACAGTATACCTCACCCACAGCAATCCTAGCTCAAGTGACTGCAGCATTGTACTTTGAAGAATATTTATTTATTTAGGACAACTTATTGAAATGTAGCTCTAATTTCCTGGGAATATTTAAAGAGACCATGCACATGTGCTTTTCTTTCCTTTCCCTTCTCTCCCTCCCTCCCTCCCTTCTTTCATCCATCATTCTTGCTTTCCCTCTTCCACTCTCCCTCACTTTCTTTTCATTTATTCCATCAAGCATTTATTCCATAAACCTACATATATCTTATCCTTTGACTACACATTTTGTTCATTCTTTCTTGGCCCCTCCCCTTGGGCTTAGAAGTACGGATAGTTGATGCATCATAAGTTTCTTGTGAGTAACAATGGTAACAGTGGTATAAAAGGGCAACACATGTGTTATTCTTCAGTGCTTCTTATCTTATGTACAAATTAAACATTGATGTTGCCATCAATTACTCCTAAAAAGATGGTAGAAGCATCTTTGTTAGCATTATTTTGATAATAGCTATATAAACATATATTTTTCATGCTATTCTGACTCCTACATCTTCATTCACACAACATTTTATTTACATTGTCAAGTGAGACGGTGATAATTTAAGTGAGACTTGCGATTTCTCACTTGCTTTGCTTTCCAAAGCAAGTCCTGGGTGTTGTATGATGTTTTTTGAAAAGAATCTAGGATGATTATTTTAAAATAATATGTTTTCAAGTATGCTCAGACAGAAAAAAGCAGATATCTATAACTATGTAATCTCTCTATGTATAATATATACATACTCTCTCTATATATAGGAATATATAAATATAAATATAATATATATATATATAATATGTGGAGGTACTTCAGAAAGTTTATAGAAAATATAATTAAAAGATAAACTTATTTTTGCAGAAATTCAAAATCCATGCATTTTCCATATTCTTCAGGTCTATATATCTGTATCTACATTTACATTTTTCACCTCCTCTCTACACCTTGGGATACTTTCCTTGCCTCAAGAAGCTGACTAGTTTCAATCTACCAGAGTTTACAACAGCATGTCTGCCTAAACTGTCTTTTGACATTACAGGCTTAAAACTTACATATGGAGGATTCAACTCACTTGATGGAGCTTGATTTTTTTCTGAGTTTCTATTTCACAGTCCAAACTATATGTTCCAAAATGTAAAGGGGATTTTTATGCACATAAAATAGTATAAAACTGAACCAAATTGGAAAAAGCTAAAAAAATAGCTGTGGACACAAGGAATCTTGAACATAGTAGTGAAGAGTGTATACTTTGGAATTAGACAAACTGGTTGTACTACTCATTTGCTATGTCACATTTTGGAGAGTCTTTCTCTGTTTCTCAGTTTCCTAGGCTATAATAGACCCTACCTGTTTCCTGGTGTCCATTATGTGTTTCACATTAAAGAAATGTATTTAGGATCACTTTTGAGAATAACACAAAATAATATGTATCAAGTATTGAGCACATACAAACACTTGATCAAGGGGAGCAGTTATTATTATTATCCCATGAGGAGGATATTATTAGGCCATCAATAGAATGCCACCATCCACCTAGGACTAGTAATGGAGAGAAGTGGAGGATTATGGAGTTGTGGGGAGCAACTCGGACTAGACTAAGTTACTGGAATTAAGACTTATTCTATGCATCTGCTCTCCCACAATATGGCGCTGGGAGAGGAGTAAAAACAACTTTTACACAGCTGCCTCCAGTTCAACCAGTAACCTGCAGGAGCTGATCCCGCTCCAGATTGGAGGAGAGCAGCGTACTCGGTGAGTGGGTGGCAGAGTTGGGATTGGTGGAAGAGGACTATAAAGGAGGAGAGAGACAACATGCACCAGGAACATCTATCTGAAGGAACACCTGAGCAGCCCCCGAGAGAGCCGGCCGGCGGTGTGCCGCTCCCCCGCGGAAGTGGGGAAAGTGGCAGGGGGAACCGCCTTTCCACGGAGGTTGAAGGGACGGTAGCCAACCCGGGAAGAACCAGCAGCAAACCCGGGAAGGGCCGAGCAGACGAAAGAACAACGCAGGGTCCTGTGTCGTTCCTCTGTGAAGAGGGGGAGCGACATGGAGTGATGATTATTTTTTGATTTTTTAAACTTTTATTTAATGAATATAAATTTCCAAAGTACGATTTATGGATTACAATGGCTTCCCCCACATACCGTCCCTCCCACCCACTACCCTCCCCTTTCCCACTCCCTCTCCCCTTCCATTCACATCAAGATTCATTTTCGATTATCTTAATATACAGAAGATCAACTTAGTATACATTAAGTAAGGATTTCAACAGTTTGCTCTCACACAGAAACATAAAGTGAAAAATAATAGATGATTTTTTTTTAAATGATGATGAACTCAGATCAGACCTATTGTCATGTTTAATCCCAGTGAGAGTCAAGTTGGGAGTTGATAATTTCTTTTTTTTTTTTTTTAACAGAGGATCAGTTTAGTATACATTAAGTAAAGATTTCAACAGTTTGCACCCCCATAAAAACACAGAGTGAAATATATTGTTTGAGTACTCGTTATAGCATTAAATCTCAATGCACAGCACATTAAGGACAGAGATCCTACATGAGGAGTAAGTGCACAGTGACTCCTGTTGTTGACTTTACCAATTGACACTCCTGTCTATGGCATCAGTAATCTCCCTATGCTCCAGTCATGAGTTTCCAAGGCTATGGAAGCCCTCTGAGTTCTCCGACTCTTATCTTGTTTAGACAAGGTCATAGTCAAAGTGGAGGTTCTCTCCTCCCTTCAGAGAAAGGTACCTCCTTCTTTGAAGACCTGTTCTTTCCACTGGGATCTCACTCGCAGAGATCTTTTGCCAGAGTGTCTTGGCTTTCCATGCCTGAAATACTCTCATGGGCTTTTCAGCCAGATCCGAATGCCTTTAGGGCTGATTCTGAGGCCAGAGTGCTATTTAGGACATCTGCCATTCTATGAGTCTGCTGAGTATCTCACTTCCCATGTTGGATCACTCTCCTCTTTATTTATTCCATTGGTTAGTGTTAGCAGGTACTAGACTTGTTTATGTGCTCCCTTTGACTCTTAGTCCTTTCATTATGATCAATTGTGTACTGAAATTGATCACTTGGAATAGTGAGATGGCATTGGTACATGCCACCTTGATGGGATTGAATTGGAATCCCCTGGTATGTTTTTAACTCTACCATTTGGGGCAAGTCAGCTTGAGCGTGTCCCAAATTATACATCTCTTCCCTCTCTTATTCCCACTCTTATGTTTAACAGGGATCACATTTCAGTTAATTTTTAACACTTAAGAATAACTGTGTATTAATTACAGAATTAAACCAGTCATATTACTACAGGGCAGTTGTAATCAAAACAGCATGGTACTGGTACAGAAACAGATGGATAGACCAATGGAACAGAATTGAAACACCAGAAATCAACCCAAACATCTACAGCCAACTTATATTTGATCAAGGATCTAAAACCAATTCCTGGAGCAAGGACAATCTATTCAATAAATGGTGCTGGGAAAACTGGATTTCCACGTGCAGAAGCATGAAGCAAGACCCCTACCTTACGCCTTACACAAAAATCCACTCAACATGGATTAAAGACCTAAATCTACGACCTGACACCATCAAGTTACTAGAGAACATTGGAGAAACCCTTCAAGATATTGGCACAGGCAAAGAGTTTCTGGAAAAGACCCGGGAGGCACAGGCAGTCAAAGCCAAAATTAACTATTGGGATTGCATCAAATTGAAAAGTTTCTGTACTGCAAAAGAAACAGTCAGGAGAGTGAAGAGACAACCGACAGAATGGGAAAAAATATTTGCAAACTATGCAACAGATAAAGGGTTAATAACCAGAATCTACAAAGAGATCAAGAAACTCCACAAAAACAAAACCAACAACCCACTTAAGAGATGGGCCAAGGACCTCGATAGACATTTTTCAAAAGAGGAAATCCAAATGGCCAACAGGCACATGAAAAAATGTTCAAGGTCATTAGCAATCAGGGAAATGCAAATCAAAACCACAATGAGGTTTCACCTCACCCCAGTTAGAATGGCTCACATTCAGAAATCTACCAACAACAGATGCTGGCGAGGATGTGGGGAAAAAGGGACACTAACCCACTGTTGGTGGGAATGCAAACTGGTCAAGCCACTATGGAAGTCAGTCTGGAGATTCCTCAGAAACCTGAAGATAACCCTACCGTTCGACCCAGCCATCCCACTCCTTGGAATTTACCCAAAGGAAATTGGCAAACAAAAAAGCGGTCTGCAGCCTAATGTTTATTGCAGCTCAATTCACAATAGCTAAGACCTGGAACCGACCTAAATGCCCATCAACGGTAGACTGGATAAAGAAATTATGGGATATGTACCCTTTAGAATACTATACCGCAGTAAGAAACAACGAAATCCAGTCATTTGCAACAAAATGGAGGAATCTGGAACACATCATGCTGAGTGAAATAAGCCAGTCCCAAAGGGACAAATACCATATGTTCTCCCTGATCGGTGACAACTGACTGAACACCAAAAAGGAAACTTCCTGAAGTGAAACGGACACTATGGGAAACGGTGACTTGATCAGCATAGCCCTGACTGTTAATGAACAACTTAATACATTATCCCTCTTAGTAGTTTTTTTGTCTGTTCTATTTTTTTGATTTTTAAGGACAGATCATCTCTGGCTTGAAGAAACAGAAAGTGTCAGGAAGGAGGCTTGCTTTTGTTTGGTTGTTTAATTCACAAATAGCTTCCCAGTTGTGTGACAAAGTACTACAAAGCAGGTAGCTTAAACACTAAAATGTTTTGTTTCACAGTTTTGGAGTTTGAGAAACCAAAACCCAGTGATGACCATGCCATCATTCCTATGAATTCCCTACAGGAAGAACTTTCCCCACTTCTTTCATTCTTTGATAGCCCCTGGTGTTCCTGGGCTTGTACAATATTTCAATTTATTTCTCCATGATCTCACTTCTGTCCATAATTCCATCTTGTTATTAGGACACCAGTCGTACCAGATAAAGAGCCCCCCCCCCCCAACACACTCACACATACAGCAAGACTGCATCTTAACCATATAATTAAATCTGTAATGGTGACGTTCCCATGTAACATCATATCCACAGTACTGTGGGTTACAACCTCAGCGTATCTTGGTATATCAGGGGTGAGGTTGTATAATTCAACTGGTATCAGCAAGAATCTAGTAAGGGCCAACAATGATCTGGAATGACTGGTGGGCAGAGCAGAAGAAAGCGATCTGGTAAGTGAAGAGTATCATGTCATCTGAGGTTCAGAAAGAGCAGAACTAGGGACTGTCAAGATGGCCTTCTTCCTGTGCTCTTGCTGCTTGAAATATGGCAACAACTTATTTATAACTTATTTCTCTTCTTCCAGCCATTTCCCCTAGCTATCCTCAATACTGCTGCAAATATGAACATGTCAACCCCCTTCTGGTAATCCTTTCAGTGACTGTTGGACATTCATGTGATAAAATTTAACCTCCTTAGTTTAGTGCACAAGCCTAATGTGCGTTTCTCTTCCCTACCAGGCATCCTTTCCATAGGCATCCTTAAGTATCATCACACTGAATTACTGCTTACAGCACCTCAACCACCCTGTATCACATCACACCTCAGTGCCTTTTAAGCCTTTGAACACCTTTTCCTTTGGAAAAAATGCTCTCTCTTTCTTTCCTGTCACTGGCTTCTTAGAACCTTCTCACCCTTCACCGCTCATGTATCATCTCCTCCAGGAAGCCTTCCCTGACCTATTTTCTGGTGTGAGGAAGCTGCTCATTCTTCTCATGCTTTATGAGTTATAGAGCTGTGTTCAATCCTCTACCTTATAATATAGCACAGAATACCACAATCAATGATTAACTTTGTTTTCTACTCCACCACACAGTATGTGTTTGAGAAGGCTTGTGGCTCATACCTCTCTGTAGCCCTTTTGCTAAGTGTTGGGCCTAGCCCAAGGCAGGAATTCAAAAAATTTTCATGGGCTGGAGAGTATAAAAGCAGCAGGCAGGCCAACTTCATGGCCTAGAGTTACCCCTGGGATGATTGACATCATTATGTCTTCTGGCAAAAAAGGCTTGTAGAAGCATCACTACCTACAGACACTGTGGCAAGGAGGATTCTAATGCAACTGAATGATAAGGGTACAAACTTCCTAATTATACATCTCACACACCCAGAATTTAGTATGGATCTGGCAGGGATCATATGAAGCAATCACTATTATCTCTCTTAATTCATGATTTCCTATAGTCTAATCATTGAGAGTTCATTAAGCAGAAGATGGGGAATGAAAAAAGAAAACTTTAGTGGAAAATCACCTTGTAAACATCTTGTGATTGGGATGACTATTAAATAGAAATGCTCAGTACCAACTGAAGCTCAGGCGAGTTTAGCCAAGCAAATCAATGCAAGTTAATCTTTCAGTGTCAGCTGGCTGAGTTTTGGACTAGTGATGAATGCCTTGACTGGGAAGATGAAATGCTGGAATGCCAGCCAGTGCTCTGACAGCTACAGATGGTGCCAATTACTGCCAGTGGAGCCTGTCCTGCTGTGAGCCCAAGATGTCTGATTTGTGGCCACAGGAAAATGAAAAAGAGGCCTTCCAGCTGGGCCTGTCACCTGTCCTTTATTGTGCTGTAACCAAAATTGTATTCAGGTGTGAAAAATCTTTTTATTTTTCTTTTGGTTATACTGTTGGAGGCATTGAGCATGGGAAGGAGGCAGTGTTACTCATGTTAATTATACAGCCATGCTAATTTCCAAGCATATGCCTGAGAAGGTGGAGAAAATCACTATCAAGTTTGACCACATCTTCCCACCTCATTTCTAGCAAACAAAAGACTAACTGTAGTTAATTCTGAAATATGGACAAAGGCAAATGAAAATATCCCCAATTCTCATGAGTTTCATGGGATTTCATACACACAAGCATCATCTATCTAATGTGTTGTTTAAAAATGGTACTTTCACTAGATGGAAGGATCACTGGGCTTCTCTTCTATGGCAGACTTCAGAACTAAGCTCTTCTCACGTTTATGTTATAGTAGCAAATGATCCCATGGTACATGTTTAGTGTCTAACACTTAAAGGCCCACTATTTTACTCACATCTGAGAGAGGAGGGTACATATACACTTTGCAGGTATCCAAGAGTAATACCTTGTTGTAAATTGAATGCTCATTATAATAATAACAGTATAAACAATGTAGAAAATACTGGCATCAGCCACAATAATATCTACATCCACACTCATTCATTGAGAGTTTTTGATGGATAAGATATTAAGCCAAGTACTTTAGCTGTACTGTCCTTAATCTGTCCAAGAAATTTACTTGAGAGATATTTGTACTCCATTTTACAAATGAAGGGACTAATTCACAGAGATTGAAAGGCTTATCCAAGGGAGCAGAGTTACTTAAAAATGCTGCCTAGATTTTAAACATGATTACCAGCACTGTAAGAATGATGCAGCCAAAAAGAGAAGAGTATTAGTTTCTATACCATGTATTTCAAGAATAGGGTGTCCAATAAATGTTGGAATAAACAGTAAATATACTAACATTAGGTTGATTAGTAGTAGAATAGCAGTGGGAGGTAAGAGTGGCAACAGCAGTGGTAGTAATTAACACGTCATTCTGTTTTTATTTGAGAGGGAGAAGGAGAGAGGCGGGGGAGAGAAAGAGAAAGAGAGAGGGAGAGAGAGAAATCTAGCTATGGCTGGGCCAGGCTGAAGCCTGTAGCTCCCCCATTTGCGGAGGAACGACAACGGACCCTGTGCTGTTCTTTTTGCCCGGCCCTTTCCGAGTTTGCTGCCGCTTCCCCACTTGCGGAGGAACGATACCGTCCGGAGTTAGCTGCCAGCCCCCCTCCCCGCCTCCGCGGAGGGGCGGCACCCCCGCCGCTTTCCCCGCTTCCGCGGAGGAGCAGCACACCGCCGGCCAGCTCTCTCAGGGGTTGCTCAGATGTTCCCCGGTGCATGTTGTCTCTCTCCTCCTTTATAGTCCTTTTCCACCAATCCCAACTCTGCTGCCCACATGCTGAGCATGCTGCTCTCCTCCAATCAGGAGCAGGATCAGCTCCTGCAGCTTATCAGTCAAATTGGTGAGGCAGCTGTGTAGAAGTTGTTTACTCCTTCTCAGCGCCATATGGTGGGAGATCAGATGCATAGAATTAGTCTTAGTAGTTCCAGTAATTTAGTCTAGTCTCAGTTGCTCCCCACAGAAGCCAATAGTCAGGAATTCAATCCAGTCTCCTACATGGGTGGCAAGGACCCAGCTACTTAAACCATCTCATCCTGCTTCTAAAGGGTGCACGCTAACAGGGGGCAGGAATTGAGATTAGAGCAGAGACTTGATCCAGGGCACTCTCATATCAGATGTGGGCATCCCAAGTGATGCCTCAACTGCTACATCAAATGCCTAACCTATAATTATTTTTGTTATTTTTAGCTGAGGTTTGTTTTCTGTAGATCACTGCTAAATGTTCAGTTCTGGCTCTAGAGAAAGGTTAAGCACTGGTATAAACATGAAACAGGTGAAGAGAAAGAGAGTTGGTATACAGTAGCTTGGTTCAGGTGGAGACATTAGTCTATTCTAATTCCTAAGCCTTAGAGCGCCATTGGACAAAGGCAAAGTATCTGAAGGAAGCCACTCTAGCCATATCCACCAATAATTTCCTCAGTCCCTGGAGACCCCTCAGAGACAGGGTGAGAAATTGAGAAGGCAACCCCAAATCTCTACCCCAGGGATCCCAGGAGCAGTGTAACCCCAAGTGGGTTGGTCTTCTGTCCCATACCAGCTAATTGTCCATCCAGATGTTGTCCTTAAGCCTATATGGTTACCATAGAGGTATAGTGAGTGCTAGCATCCTCTTAGGATTTGGCAGTGTGTCTAGAAGATTGAGTAATCCAATAGAAGATCATCCCCTCACCACAAACAGAATATGCAATAAAAAAAAAAAAAACCACCACCACCAACAAAAAAAATGACCTCTAGGAAAACCTCAAAAACACTAAATTTTAACAAATGCTTCACACAATTTCGTGGGCAAGCAGAGCTGAAACTTGCGTTTGTAAGAAAACATAGCTCACCAAGAATCCATGCTGTGTTTAGAACATTTTTATTTTTGATATAATGTTCATATTTAAGTTCATTCAGTTTATTTATTCCTTTTCCTATTTTCTTCTTTTCCACATTTTTCTTACTTAACACATATCATCACTTACTACAATTTTATAATTCTTTGTGATATTTAATGGGATTATATTAGACATCTATAATCTCTAATTGACTTTTTCACTAAATGGCAATTGGCTATGAAAACTTGTGACTCAGAATTATTTTAATCAGACTGCTTGAAACCTTTGTGGACAGAATATTTGGACCACATTAGTATGCATTCCTGGCTTTCAAAAATGGCCAAGGGTATCTTTTAGACTATGTTGAAGAACTAGTAGCAATTCAAAATTACTTTCTATTTCTTGGAATAAGAAATTTATATAAAAATATAGTGTCTGAACATCTATAAAAAAGTTAAACACGAGGATTGTTTGGGGGTGTATGTCCTAAGACCACTTGGCATTCATTGGCTGGCTAGAAGGACTCATAGGAGTTAACATATAGTCAAATTGAAGGCTAAGACTTATTACAGAGATGTAGCAGGGATTTACAGCCAAATTTGTAAAGGACAAAATATATTAAGCAGAGTGTGGAGAAACCACATATAGGTTTCCGATCCTTACTCTCTACCATAAGGAAACCGCACTGAATGCTCTACACACAGCAGCAAAGATGCAATAACATTTGCAGAATATTTCTGTCCAGATAATACCATTTGAGGCTTAGTGACCAAGGATTTTAGTAGGGTCTGGTCATCTAGGTCCACTCTTTCTAGCAACTATTCAAATTTAAATTTCCCAAGAAGGAAAGTTGATATTCAGGTGGGTCCCTGTAGGCAAAGAAGCTTTATCATTTAAGGAAATGTTCATATTACTCTAGGGGACTGTTTACTAGTCAAGTGGTTACTCTCCAGCCAAGAGTCAACCTTGTAAGTATGCCTTCTAAAGAAAAAAAAAATCTATCAGATCTGCTGTATTAACTCTTTTCCACACAGGCCGTTCTCTCGTCCTTGACCAAGGCATTTGTATAGAAAAAGCACTATCAGCATGTCCCTATTTGGTAGGGTGAGATAATTTATAATATTGATCCCAATAATGTATTTTAGTGGTCCTGGATTTATATTATCAATCATAAATGTCTAGAAATCCATGTGGATTCCTTCTTAAATTTCAGTGTGAATCTTTTCAACTTGACCTGGGACATTGATTTAGGAATAGCACAACTCTGGCAATGTGTTGGCAGCTGACCTGAGAACCTTCCAGAGCTGAGGTGACATAATGTTAGCCAGGGCACACACAATAAGTACAATCCCTGAGGCCACACAAGGAACCCCTGGAAACACAGAGTTTACAGTTGTTAGGGTACTCTAGGTAGTGTAGGTTAACAGAACCTATATTGTGGCCCTGTATGTAAAAAGAATGTGACAGGCAAGTACTAAAAGGAGTAATGTTTTATAGTCAGAACCATCTGTTAATTTATCTATGTATTTATTTAACCTAATTAATGGTATATTGTCATTAAATACGTAAACATAATAAACTGAAGATCTGCTTATTTTTCCTTGGAATTAGCTATTTGAAATTACGTAACTGCTAATAATTTGTAAATTCTATGAGGAAACATTTTTCCTTATTTTATTAAAATCCATCTTATAGGAAATGCACTATATTTCCTTCAAATTCAAATATAAATAGTTAGCAAGATTCAAGATCCATTAACAATAAAGATATATCCATATGCAAATGACCCTATAAAAAATGACCCTCTAAGCATCTGGAAAGCAGGTCAGAGGTTCCAGGTGAGTCTTTGCTTACCAGTTGTACACATTGTATTTTTACTGTATCACTTTGAATAATTGGTCATTTCTGTTTCAAATGACTATAAATGCTTAATTGCAGTCTCTTAAGTGGAAGATTGGCTTTTACATTCTGGAAGTTAAGATAAATGGAGAGAGCAAAAATCAATTCAATAAGTATATAGCACTTTAGAGTTTCTAAAACACTGACCCATTGATTCTCATAACTGTCCTCTGATGTTGGCCTTCTTGTTCACATTTTACAGGATAAAAAATAAATAGACCTTGGGATACTCTAAAAATCACTCTGAGCGAACAACTAGAAAAATATGGATTTAAACACAGATATGACTATGACTCCCAATTGTACTTTTCTCACATTTACCACAAGGCTAGCTTTTGAACGTTTAGCCTCTCACCTTGCTTCAGCATGGAAAAGAATAACATTACAGAAAACCTAGCTGGCAATTAACAAGCCTTCTTATAGCCTCAGAGTGCCTGGAGGCTGATGTTTCCGCTGGAGATGTTCCTCACAGTTTTCATTCAAGGATCAACAGAGGATAAAAAAGTTGTATTTTGTATGGTCTTGGTAATTGATACTGTTGATATTTCTGTCAATGAGTGCTTTAGAAAAAGCTGTTGGAATGAGGAAGAAATTGCAACACACAGACCTCAAAGGACTTCCCAAACACTATGCAGAGAAATTCACTCTTTTTTTTTTTTTTTTCCTGTAGAGCACTTAACTAGCAAAGGATGGAAGGGATAGGAGGGTCTCATTCCAAACAGAGCTGCTCCCACAGCATTAGCAGATTTACTGGCCATTTTCCTTTGTCTTAGGGGCTTTAGCCTTCTCTGGGACCAGTTTCTTGTTAAAGGAATCTCTGCCATCTACTGAGCCCATTTTCATTTCCTGCAGACAAGAAGAGAGGGGATAAAACTGCTGCAATCCATATGCCCCGAGTGAACAGTTTTCTGCAGAACTGGAGAGGATGCTGCGAGGGTTTATGTAACATTAAATCCAGGCGGGCACTTCCCCAATCTGCCTCAGTGCAGCATGTCTGGGACTTGGCACAAATTAGTATGTTTATCTTTCATTCTACTTGGCCACTGGCCAGCAGGGATTCTCTATTTTCATTTTGAAATGTTACTTGGCAAATCCTTAAAAGTCACCGGAGAACTTTTCCTGAGTAATAAAAAGCAACTTTTATTGAAAAATAATTATTTTTCAGATGAATATGCCAGCTGTTTGAAAATGTGCTGGTCACGTTAAAGCATATTTTAATAGTGTGCTTACAAATGCAGATCCAACTGTGAAATGCCTTTTGACAGTAATTTATAAGCACCTTATTCCAAAGTACCTCCAAGCCTAGTTCCACACAGGTTTAGAAATCTGATAAATGGAAAATACAAGTCTACCAGTTGAGTGAATCAGTTATTTGGGAATGGGAAATTATTGTAAAATCACCATGTAATGTGCAGGGTTGTTGTTCCCATAGGAGCTGACATATAAAATAAATGCATATTTTATTCATTGAACAACTTTAAGCTTTTAGAAGGATATAGGCTGTAATGACTTAGGACAGTTTGTGTGTACTTCATTTTGTGTGTCATTCCTGGAGACACCTCTATATCTTTGTATGTCTACATACATAGTCATTGTGTGTTTCTAGCCTCCACACTAACCACTGAGATGTGTATGAAACACTAAGATGAATTAAACATTGTCTTTGCCTGCAAGGAATTTATAGCCTCATGGAGTGGTTCAGAAGAAGGGCAAGAACAGAAATGTAAACAAGACAGAATTATGTATGTGTAAAATAGAGCTTTAAGGGATAACTTGGGTTAGTGCAGAGCCTGGCATGGATTCTGACTCAAGGGACAAAGAAAAATTGTATGAAGGAGGTACCATTTGAGCTAGGCCTTAAATAATGTGAATGATATTGATTATTGGAATATTGACAAAGGATATTTCCAATTCACTGAAGGAAAAATAGCAAAGATATCCAGGTGTGAAAGAGCGTGTTATATGTAAGGCAGGGGGAATGGCAAATGATATGAGTCTTGATGGGTAGGTGATTGAAAGTCTAAATGACATACTACCGAGGTTATTTTATTTTCTAGATAGGTGAAGGATTTCCCATCTGTTCAGTATAAGCTGATGAGAAGGGTATTATTATGTTGGGAATTATTATGTTGGAGAATGAACTGGAGAGCCATGAGACTAGAGACAGAAACAGACTGGTTAGGAGCTACTGCATAGCTAAGTGAGGAACGAATAGGGCTTGAATGGGGCATTGAAACAATTATCCAGTGAATTTAATCAGTGCACAGAGTGATCTGGCTAATACAGAGGGATGAGGAGAAGGCACTTTACTCTTAATCACTTGTTTTTATTGGCATGACTTGGACGGATAATCTTCTAACTCTCCACTTTGCTTTGCCTACATCAAAGCCATTTTATGCTTTGGACAAATTTGCTTAGTTTCTCTTAGTATTTTCACCCACTGTAAAACAGGGAAAATAATTTTTGCCACCAATGGTAATTGCCTCATAGGAATGCTGTAAGCATTTCTGTGAGTGCTAGCTATACTTGGTATGAAATAATTATTAAGAAAATTTATAATACTCCTGATGTGCTTCAAGATATTCTAGAAAATCAACATAACCAATACTAATATTTTAAATACAAGGAAACATGTAATGTAATAAAGGGGTGGCACCACTTAGTTAAGCAATAATCTGCATAGCTTCCCTTTTACTTGCAAATCCTCTGTGATCCATTTTCATTTTACTCATAGAAGGTCATTTTATAAAACAAATGTAATATCCAAAGTTGTCTTAAGAACATTTCTGAGGTTTTTGCAGCAGATTTTAGGCTGCCTTCTATCATGTCCAAGGCTGCTCCAAACACCTTAGACTTTTTACATGATGAGTTTGCATAACAGCCTCTGGGTGACAGTTGAAATCCACGGATGTCTCAGAGTTTGGCAAAGCCTTTTACCTGTGGCCCAATGGCCCTGTGACAGAAAGATGCTTTGATATTTTTCTAAATGATGATGGAAACTTTAAGAAATAAACGCCTTTGCTGACTGATTTCAACGCTATTGTAGAGTGTTAAAGACATAAATTGGCTGATTAGGGATTATTTATTTATTTATTTATTTTAAGTTTTATTTATTTATGTAAAAGTCAGAGCTACATAGAGAAAGGAGAGGGAGAGAGAGAGAGAAAGAGAGAAGAGAGAGAAAGAGAGAGAGAAAAAGACGTGTCTTCCATCTGCTGCTTCACTCTCCAATTGGCTACAGCGGCCAGAGCTGCACAGATCCGAAGCCAGGAGCCAGGAGCTTCCTCAGGGTCTCCCACGTGGGGGCAGGGGTCCAAGGACTCAGGCCATTTTCCACTATTTTTCCAGGCCATAGCAGAAAGCTGGATCATAAGTGGAGCGGCCAGGACTCAAACAAGCGCCCATATGCGATGCCGGTGCTTCAGGCCAAGGCATTAACCCACCACACCACAGCACCGGCCCCATAGGGGATGATTTAAATGATTTCTTTAAGGAAGGGGTTCACTCCTCCTCCTCCCCCTTACCAAAGAATTCAGAAGTGCACATTCATGAGGTGTACATGTGTTGTGATGTGTTGTCCTGGGCATAATTATGCCTTTCAAAGCCTATCAGGTTAGTTGGCTAATAGTAGCAGTACTTAAAAAGCAAATCAAACTACCCAAAGCCAATGGCGCATGTCAGTTCTACTACCAGCAAACAAACAAGTGAAACCATTCCCAGGACTTAAAACCAGTTCACCAGGAAGTTCAATCAAATGAGAACTGAGTGCCCATTGATAAGAAATGTGGCTTCTTGGGGGGTAATTTGACCTCAGGAAACTGAACTGCAGAAGAGAAAAGATTTATTTTGAGCCACGAACAGCTCAAAGATTGAAAGACTTTATTCCAGGATGAGGAGCTTAGTAGCCAAGAAGAGTACCCATAGGAAAGACTCAAGAGGCAGACGGCACCGCGGCTCACTAGGCTAATCATCCACCTTGCGGTGCTGGCACCCCGGGTTCTAGTCCCAGTCGGGGTGCCGGATTCTGTCCCGGTTGCCCCTCTTCCAGGCCAGCTCTCTGCTGTGGCCAAGGAGTGCAGTGGAGGATGGTCCAAGTGCTTGGGCCCTGCACCCAATGGGAGACCAGGAGAAGCACCTGGCTCCTGCCATCGGATCAGCGCGGTGGCCAGCCATGGCGGCCATTGGAGGGTGACCCAATGGAAAAAGGAAGACCTGTCTCTCTCTCACTGTCCAATCTGCCTGTCAAAAAAATAAATAAAATAAAAGACTCAAGAGGCCTTTGTCTCAGATTAGCTCTTTTTTTAAAAAACTTTTATTTATTAAATATAAATTTCCAAAGTACAGTTTATGGATTACAATGGCTTTCCCCACCCATAACTTCCCTCCCACCCACAACCCTCCCATCTCCCACTCCCTCTCGCATTCCATTCACATCAAGATTCATTTTCAATTATCTTCATATACAGAAGATCAATTCAGTATATATTAAGTAAAGATTTCATCAGTTTGCACCCACACAGAACATAAAGTCTAAAATACTGTTTGAGTACTAGTTATAGCATTAATTCACATTGAACAACACATTAAGGACAGAGATACTAAATGAGGAGTAAGAACACAGTGACTCCTGTTGTTGACTTAAAAATTTGACACTCTTGTTTATGGCGTCAGTAATCTCCCTAGGCTCTAGTCATGAGTTGCCAAGGCTATGGAAGCCTTTTGAGTTTGCCGACTCCAATCTTAGTTAGACAAGATCATAGTCAAAGTGGAAGTTCTCTCCTCCCTTCAGGGAAAGGTACCTCCTTCTTTGATGGCCCCGTTCTTTCCACTGGAATCTCATTCGCAGAGATCTTACATTTAGTTGTTGTTGTTGTTGTTGTTGTTGTTGTTTTTTGCCAGAGTGTCTTGGCTTTCCATGCCTAAAATACTCTCATGGGCTTTTCAGCCAGATCCGCATGCCTTAAGGGCTGATTCTGAGGTCAGAGTGCTGTTTAGGACATCTGCCATTCTATGAGTCTGCTGTGTATCCCACTTCTCATGTTGGATCATTCTCTCCCTTTTTGATTCTATCAGTTAGTATTAGCAGACACTAGTCTTGTTTGTGTGATCCCTTTGACTCTTAGACCTATCATTATGATCAATTGTGAACTGAAATTGATCACCTGGACTACTGAGATGGCATTGGTACATGCCACCTTGAAGGGATTGTACTGGAATCCCCTGGCACGTTTCTAACTCCACCATTTGGGGAGAGTCCGATTGAGCATGTCTCAAATTGTGCATCTCCTCCATCTCTTATTCCCACTCTTATATTTAACAGGGATCACTTTTCAGTTAAATTTAAACACCTAAGAATAATTGTGTGTTAATTACAGAGTTCAACCAATAGTATTAAGTAGAACAAAAAATACTAAAACGGGTAAAGTATTAAATTGTACATCAACAGTGATGATAAGTGCTGATCAAGTCACTGTTTCTCATAGTGTCCATTTCACTTCAACAGGTTTCCTTTTTGGTGCTCGGTTAGTTTTCACCTATCAGGGAGAACATATGATATTTGTCCCTTTGGGACTGGTTTAATTCACTCAGCATGGTGTTTTCCAGATTCCTCCATTTTGTTGCAAATGTCCAGATTTCATTTTTTTTACTGCTGTATAGTATTCTATAGAGTACCTGTCCCATAATTTCTTTATCCAGTCTACTGTTGATGGGCATTTGGGTTGATTCCAGGTCTTAGCTATTGTGAATTGATCTCTTTCTGACAAGTCATTTTAGTAAAACCACTTCATGGTGTTGTTTTCAGTTCCTTGAGTAGCCTATATCTCCATGATGCTACCTCATCTTTGAAAAAGCCCAAAGAATTTACTTCTATGGTTCAGAAGGTGAATTAGACTAACTTATAGAGAAGAATTGCACAGCCTGTGCACACCTTAAGCCTTACCAGTATCAAGTCAGGTTGCATGCATCCTTTCCCAGATGGTATTGAGAAAGGATCATTCCTAAAGCACCTAACCTATGGTAGCAGAATTTGAATCCATCTAAATGGATTACTTTCATTAGAATGAAAGATAGAGTGTATGAGAGCATGGGACTGAACCTAACTTCCTATCTGACTGCAGATTCACTTTTTATACTCCATTCTCAAGCATCTGAGAAATAGTATTTTCCTTGAATTAAGCCTCTACCTTCCCTCAGAATTAACAGAAGAGAGGAAGCATTTGGAATAAAACATTTACTTTTGAACATGGTAGAAAACCATTTGATGTTGGAAAGTAAGGTTTTAAAAAGCATTGAATGCAGATTCAAAAGGTCTGGAAAATTTGTACAATTTTTTAAAATTACTGTGATTTGGGGATAAGTCACTAGAGCATTCTGAGCTTCTGTCTTTTCTTATACAGAATAGAAATACCTAGTATCTGCTCCAACAGCCTCTCAGTATTTGTTGGAGAGCCAAAGGTGATTTTTTCTGTACTCTTTGAAAACTATAAAGAGTTACTTATTTGGGAGTTTCTGTTTGGAAACAGGAATGTATTATGAGAAAAGGATCCATGATTGTCCAGGTTAATTACCTGTCACTAGAGGCAGAAAGAATTCAATAACCCAGCTGCCCACTCTCATCTTAAAACAACATCGAATGATGTTTGTGGCTTCGTTTTCCTTGTATTTAAATAGCACCAACTTTGAAATGATTTGATCTTTGTTGAAGAGGTTACCACTGACTCTGATTGGGGAATGCAATTAACTTTCCATCAGTGATTGTGGTCACCTAAAACAATTATAATAATTATTATTTTACTGGCAAGATTTTATATTGAGGTAGAGTTCATTTTTCCCCTATTAATGAACTGTTGAAAATAATCAAAAGCTAGTTCTACTTGAGTACCCATGCAACATATTGCCTGTCTGCTTTATATTATCTATTGTGGACATTATATACATATATATAATACATATATATAATTGTATATATATATTTTATAACCAAGTGTGTGTGTGTGAGTGTATGTATGAAATTGTCATTCATTTATTTTAAAAGATATTTGTGATGCAAGACTATTGTCTCCAGCACTGTCATCTTGGGTACTAAATACTATACATTTCTTCTGCCCAAAAGCATTGTCTCTTTAAGACTAATATATGTTTCTTTCTTGTGTGCATTCATTCACTCACTCATTCATTCATTCTTTTTCTTGATAAATTTTGGATTGAATGCTTTTCTGTCTCAAGAACTGTGCTAGTGCTCTGGAACTGGTGCTCAGTGGGTTTATCTATGATCCCTGACATGAAAGAAACTGTAAAACAATTTTTATGAAAAAACACCACTAATAAGCAAAATCACATATTTTATAAAAGCAAAAGCCACATTTTGAAAAACTCTATTATTTGTGTTTCTGTGTTTTTTTTTTAATCCCCCCCTTTTTTAACCACTGTTAGGTTCACATATCAGTAGATATGACACACCAGTGAATATAGTTAATGCCTGAAAATTGTGGCTTTCAGGTCATCTAACCAAGGATAGGACAATGTCTTAATTTGTCAGTGGGCCTAACCGAATGCTAGTTTGTTTGGGGAGACATAAATGGCCAGTTATGTAGTATATGATCTCTAATCTGATAGAAGAAGACTAGAAACTACTCTACCTAGCTATTTCCATGCAGTGGCCATAGTTCCAACAATAGCGCCATTCTTAGAAAGACTATTAAATATCCTTGTATGGTATCACTTTATATATTTATAGTGTTGGAGACCAGAAGCCTAGGACAGAACATACGCTACAGCCCTCAGGGCAACCTGTGAGAACCATCCAAGCCACTTTATACTCACACAGGGAGGGTGGTGAATCATTGGCTCTGTACTTTCTCAGCCTACAATTGTTGTCTGTTATCAAAAGCACTTCTTTGGATTGGACTTGAGCTTGTATGATTTCAATTCAGGCATTTGTCCTCAGTTTTGCAAAGGTGATTTCAGGGGTACTAATGTAAAAGTGGAGAAGCAAAAGAATAAAATTCCTATTCATGCACTATGTGTTTGGCACTCTGTTTGACCTTTATACAAATATCATTTTTGACCTCCAAACACTTCAATGAATTAGGAGCTAGTATTTTACCCCTACTGAGATACACAGGGATCAGCCACTTCCCAAAGCCATGAGGTAAATCATGGAGCTAGGATTCTATTCCCAGGTCATGTGGATTCCACAATCCTGTGCTTTTTTTCACTACACCATGCTGACTCCTACTCTATCTTTCCATGTTGAATTTAGGTGATACCATAAATGAAAGCTACCTGAAGACTGGCTGTTCCTTTGGTATATTTAGACTGACAACTGCCCTAATTTTGAAGAAATTCACTAAAAACATTTTAGGAATTCATAAATGTAACAAGGTATATCTCAATTTTAACAATAAGAGGGACCTTTCTCCACAATTCCCACAAAATAAATAGGGGCAGTGAAACCCAAAGCCTACCAAATAATCCATTATAAATTTGGTTTCACCTAAGCTTTGGGCATTTGTATTTTTGTGTGCCTTCTGCTGGTTTAAATATGTACAGAGAAACAGGTGTGAGAAACTGAAAGAAGCCTGCAAGATTATCTAGCATGTTTGACAGATGAATAAATATAGACCCAGAAAAGGAGACTGTTGTTTTTTTCCAAAGTCACACATCAAGCAAGTGAAAACCTGAGAACGTGACCCTGAAGAAAAGGTCACTATATGCTTATAACTATAAATTAGATCACTCAAACTCATTAGGCAATAACTCAGACAAGAATAGTCTCTTTAATTTTGTAGAAGCTTGACAGATATGCACAAGTGGTTTGCATGGGAATTACATAGAGTAGATCTTATGCATTAAGGCAGGAGATGGAATACTATCTTTGATTTTGGAAAAACCTAGTAAAATAATTATTCCCAGAAAATGGGTATATATGTATTATTTCAGATTATCTGACGGACAATTTTATTTGAAGGTTTGCATAAATTTATGCATATATCCTATACCAACTCTTTCCTTATTATTGTCTCTTTCAATTGTACATTTAGCTTATTGGAATTTAAATACAGTATAGGAGCTATTTTTTAAATTTTATTTTAGGTATGAAAATTTCATGTATTTCATATATAAAGATGTAGGAACATAGTGATACTTCCCACCCACTCTCCTTCCCCCCACCCTATGCTCTGAGCTTTCTTCCTTCTCACTCTCCTATTTCACTCTAAATTTTTACAAGGATCTAATTTCAGTTTGCTTTAAATGCATAATATTAACACTATATTAAATAAGTAAAGAGTTCAACAAACAGTATGAAGAAACAAACACTATTCCTATTTTTTAATTTTTTATTTTATTAAGACTCTAAGACTATTTAGAAGTGTAACACTTGGGAGAAGAGTTGCTCTACAGTATAGTTAATACTCTTTGAAAAGGTCAAAGGATTGCTGTATATTAGAATATTCAAATTTGTTTTTCAGTGCCTCTGCCTTTTTACTTCTTTTTAAAGGAATGAATGGAATTCACTAAGGGATGTTTCATTGTAAAAAATATATGAGCAGTGCAAGTAAATTTCTATTAGTGTGTATGACTTAAAGTCAAGTTTCAAACTCCATGCTTTTTTTTTATTTTAAACTTTTATTTAATAAATATAAATTTCCAAAGTACAGCTTTTGGATTACAGTGGCTTTTCCCCTCCATAACTTCCCTCCCATCTCCCACTCCCTCTCACATTCCATTCACATCAAGATTCATTTTCAATTATCTTTATATACAGAAGATCAATTTAGTATATATTAAGTAAAGATTTGAACAGTTTGCACCCACACAGAAACACAAAGTGTAAAGTACTGTTTGAGTACTAGTTATAGTGTTAATTTACAGTGTACAACACATTAAGGACAGGGATCCTACATGGGGATTAGTTTCACAGTGACGCCTGTTGTTGACATAACAATGGACGCTCTTATTTATGGCGTCAGTAATCACCCTAGGCTCTTGTCATGAGTTGCCAAGGCTATGGAAGCCTTTTGAGTTCGCCGACTCCAATCTTAGTTAGACAAGGTCATAGTCCAAGTGAAAGGTCTCTCCTCCCTTCAAAGGTACCTCCTTCTTTGATGGCCTGACTGGGATCTCATTCGCAGTGATCTTTCATTTAGGTCCTTTTTTTGCGAGAGTGTCTTGGATTTCCATGCCTAAAATACTCTCAGGGGCTCATCAGCCAGATCCGAATGCCTTAAGGGCTGATTCTGAGGCCAGAGTGCTGTTTAGGACATCTGCCATTCTATGAGTCTGCTGTGTATCCCACTTCCCATGTTGGATCGCTCTCTCCCTCTTTAATTCTTAGTATTAGCAAATGCTAGTCTTGTTTGTGTGATCCCTTTGACTCTTAGACCTATCATTATGATCAATTGTGAACTGAAATTGATCACCTGGACTAGTGAAATGGCATTGGTACATGCCACCTTGATGGGATTGAATTGGAATCCCCTGGCACATTTCTAACTCCACCATTTGGGGCAAGTCCGATTGAGCATGTCCCAAATTGTACATCTCCTCCCTCTCTTATTTCCATTTTCGTTTATAATAGTTACATCTTCCTGTTGAATTGATCCTTAATCATTATATAGTGCTCCTCTTTATCTCTCTTAACAGTTTTTGTGGTAAAGTTTGTCTGATATTAAGATGGCTATGCCCGCTCTTTTTTCATTTCTGTTGGCATGGTATATCTTTTTCCTGCCTTTCACTTTCAGTCTGCATGCATATTTGTTGGAAAGATGTGTTTCTTCTAAGCAGCAAATAGATGTTTTTTTTTTTTTTACCTTAACCCATTCAGCCAGTCCGAGTCTTTTAACTGGAGAGTTCAGGCCATTTACATTCAATGTGACTATTGATAAGTAGTAACTTTGCCCTGCCATTTTCCCAAAGATATTTTTTTAATATATGCTTTTAACTTCCTGTGATCTTTTACTGGGAGGTTTTCTTCCTTTACCTTCTTTCATACTGATGGCCGTGTTTCTGTGTTTCTGTGAGTAACACATCTTTAAGCATCTTTTGCAGGGATGGACAAGTGGTTCCAAATTCTTTCACTTTCTGTTTTCTATAAAAGGTCTTTATTTCACCTTCATTCACAAATGAGAGCTTTGCAGGATATAATATTCTGGGCTGGCAGTTTTATTCTCTTAGTACCTGGGCTATATCTTGCCATTGCCTCCTAGCCTGTAGGATTTCTGATGAGAAGTCTGCTGTGAGTCTAATTGGAGATCCTCTGAGAGTAATCTGACACTTCTTTCTTGGACATTTTAGAATCTTTTCTTTATGTTTCACTGGTGAGTTTGATTACAGTGTGTCATGGTGAGGATCTCTTTTGGTCATGTTTATTGGGGGTTCTATGAGCTTCCTGTACTTGGATGTCTCTGTCCTTCTCCAAACCTGGGAAGTTTTCTGCTAGTATCTCACTAACAAGGTCTTCTAATCCTTTCTCTCTTTCCATGCCTTCAGGAACTCCTATAACTCGAATGTTGTTTTTTTTAATAGTATCCTGAAGATTCCCAACAATAATTTTTAGATTTCTAATTTCCTCTTTTTGGTGTGACTGTATACTTTCCTGTGTTCTGTCTTCTAAGTCTGATATTCTCTCTTCTATATCACTGATTCTGTTGTTAAGGCTCTCAAATGCATTTGTCATTTGATCTATTGAATTCTTCATTTCATTTTCATTTCTCTTCAATATCACAATTTCTTTTTTTTAACTTTTATTTAATGAATATAAATTTCCAAAGTACGACTTATGTATTACAATGGCTTCCCCCCCATACCGTCCCTCCCACCCACAACCCTCCCCTTTCCCACTCCCTCTCCCCTTCCATTCACATCAAGATTCATTTTCGATTATCTTAATATACAGAAGATGAGCTTAGTATACATTAAGTAAGGATTTCAACAGTTTGCTCCCACACAGAAACATAAAGTGAAAAATAATAGATGATTTTTTTAAATGATGATTAAATCAGATCAGACCTATTGTCATGTTTAATCCCAGTGAGAGTCAAGTTGGGAATTGATAATTTCTTTTTTTTTTACAGAAGATCAGTTTAGTATGCATTAAGTAAAGATTTCAACAGTTTGCACCCCCATAGAAACACATAGTGAAATATATTGTTTGAGTACTCGTTATAGCATTAAATCTCAATGCACAGCATATTAAGGACAGAGATCCCACATGAGGAGTAAGTGCACAGTGACTCCTGTTGTTGACTTTACCAATTGACACTCCTGTTTATGGCATCAGTAATCTCCCTATGCTCCAGTCATGAGTTTCCAAGGCTATGGAAGCCCTCTGAGTTCTCCGACTCTTATCTTGTTTAGACAAGGTCATAGTCAAAGTGGAGGTTCTCTCCTCCCTTCAGAGAAGGGTACCTCCTTCTTTGATGACCTGTTCTTTCCACTGGGATCTCACTCACAGAGATCTTTTGCCAGAGTGTCTGGGCTTTCCATGCCTGAAATACTCTCATGGGCTTTTCAGCCAGATCTGAATGCCTTTAGGGCTGATTCTGAGGCCAGAGTGCTATTTAGGACATCTGCCATTCTATGAGTCTGCTGGGTATCTCACTTCCCATGTTGGATCACTCTCCCCTTTATTTATTCTATCGGTGAGTGTTAGCAGGTACTAGACTTGTTTATGTGATCCCTTTGACTCTTAGTCCTTTCATTATGATCAATTGTGTACTGAAATTGATCACTTGGAATAGTGAGATGGCATTGGTACATGCCACCTTGATGGGATTGAATTGGATATC
This sequence comes from Oryctolagus cuniculus, assembly GCF_964237555.1. Classification (NCBI taxonomy): domain Eukaryota; kingdom Metazoa; phylum Chordata; class Mammalia; order Lagomorpha; family Leporidae; genus Oryctolagus; species Oryctolagus cuniculus. The sequence continues at coordinate 127,395,668 of NC_091453.1, forward strand.
ACAATTTCATTTTCTACTAGATTCCTCACTTCATTTTGAATCCTCCTTAAGATTTCGTTTTCACGAGAATGATTTTCTATACTGTCCAGTAAGGATTTCTGTAGTTTATGAATTTGTTTTTGAGAACTTCTAAATGTTCTCATCATAAATTTTTGAAATCCATATCTTGCATTTCTTCTATCTCATCATCTTCATAATCTTGTATTGCAGTGTCATGTTCATTTGGGAGCATCACAATGTCTTCCTTGTTCTTGTTTCCTCGGTTTCTGTGTTTGTTGCTTGCATTGTGGAGATATTCTTTGGTTTCTTCTTTTTATTTTCCTCACTGTGGTGGCTTTTCTCATTATACTATGACTCTAGATTAAGTGGACTGTCTGCTTTTGGTGATTCGTTACAGGCGTGCGGTGGGTGTGGACAGAGAGCTCTGTTGAGTTATTCAGGGTTAAGGGTGTGCCAAAGGTGACACACCCAGGTTTGGTGTGGTAAATCTCTCCCTCTCTCCTCTCCCCTCTCCCCTCTCCCCTGTCACCCTTTCCCCTTTCCCCCTCTTCCCCCTCCCCCCTTCCCCCTCCCCCTCTCCCCCCTCCCCCTCTTCCCTCTCTCCTCTCCCTCTTTTATTCAGAAGGGAAGTGATTCCACACAGCTGAGCTATTCTCCTTGAAGGCAATCAGTGCCTGAGTGCTAGCCCCTGTGGGTTTAATACTCATCTGCTCTGTCCCAAGGACCACACAAAGGATCTGTGCAGCCCTCAGTGGGAGCCCAGATTCCCCTGCAATCTCCCACTGGGTTGCCAATGTTACTGAGTTTGTAGCGTCTCCCACCAAGTGTACATCTCAGGCACTCCATGAGATCTCCCACACGCCCTCCATTTTTTTTTTCACAGTCCCAGTTCATAAGCTCCACACATTCACTAGGCCTTAACCTCCTGTTATTTCTCCCCACCAGAGTCAGGTTTTTCTGCTTGGCTGAGGGTGGGCACAGCACTGAGCTAGCACAGCTGTTACATATGTCCAAAATGGCGCATGCTCTTTGTCTTGCTTGCCTTTGTAAGGTGAGTGGAGAGAAACAATCATGTCTGAACCGGTACCTTTTATTTATTTACTTTTTCTCTCCTTTAGTTAGCCTGGTGAACTTTCTCTCATGGGGCTTCAAGGCTTCAACCCTCGTTCCCTCTAGGCTCTTCCTGCCACTTTCCCGCAAGTGTCTTGGGCTACTGAGTTTCACCTCACTTTCCTTTCCAGTGCTGGTGTGTAGACTCGGTGGCTGGGGTCCTGAGCCATGGGTGCCCATGCCCTCCATGTAGGTCCACTGTGTCCCACTAGTTCCGGAAGAGTTTCCTCTGCAGTTTTTTCCCTAACTCTTTCCTGAAACTACAGTATTTCCACTTTTATTAAAATATCTTTTCCCAGACTATCAGTGAGCTCTCTCCGTATTCTGCCATCTTGTTGAAAAATGCTCCATGCTTTGCCACTCTCAAGGTCAAGAATTCTATTATCAACATTGTACAGATCAAAACACAAATTAATATTGGGAAATGTTTACCAGACAGCTTTCTGCAACAAATTTGTTAGTGGTTTCTGGAGGAAAATTATGTTTGATTGGCAAGTCCTCCCAAAATTTCAGCGGACTTATGTTGTTAAAATGGGAAGGTAGAAAGAATGACTTGTGGTTTAATTATTCTATTTTGTATAAGTTTGCAGGAGGTGTTAGAAATTATTTGTTTTGAATTTAAAAAGGAATTGTTTTAATACAAATTTCTAAAAGTTATATAAGCATTTATTTTCCATTTACTTTGGGCTATAGCATGTTACTATGGACTAATTGCTACATTAGAGTCAGAATCCACTGAATTTCTTTATATCAATAAAAATGGCTTAATTATGTTTTAAGTCTTTAAATTATAACATAATGCAATTGGAGAACTGTTTTCAGGAGGGAAATCAAAACTGTATTTGCTGTAAAAAATGTGAATTGAGTATTATTTTCCTATGGGAATAGGATAAGAAGTTGTTAGATGCCAGTGGTTGGTTTTGCTATTCCTACATTTCCTATTTCCTTCATGAACTCCCATTACTCCATCTTTCTGCCATCCTTCAAGAGGTCTGCATGTGCTTTCTAGATTTCTTCTTTTGGCTTCAGTAATTTTATTTGGATTCTGTTCTAGCCTATATTTTCTTCGTTTATCCAATACTTATTTCTTCTTCTAATCTTACTTTTCATTTCTTTTTGTGATTTCCTACTCTTTTATGTTTCTTGGCAGAAATGCACTGTTCACTCATTTATAGCTATATTTCTAGCCATCTCCTCTTACCCAATCATGCAGATTCACTTTCTATTTCTAAATCTGATGCTAAAACTAATATTTTCTTTCCAGATTACCATTGAATTTTTCCATAAAGCTTTTTTGATACTTTTGCCTTATGGACTTCAGGTAAACAAATGGTATTATAATGCTCTAATTCAGTCAACTGTTGCATGAATGAGGTATTTTTCAAAGAGTAATAATATTTGTTAAGAAACTGTTATTCTATTTTGAATAATGGAAATCGTTTGGTGTTCTTCGTGACAATAGATGAAAGTATTTAGAGATCAACATTTTAACTTTCTTTAATGAATACTGAAAATATAAATGGTTGCAAATATTGAATTATAGCAAAGGAATTCCAGGAACACACATACAAATAAATTTATATAGTATTTATAAACATTTTCTTCATTATATCTTACTATGCAGTAAAAACAAAGATTCCATAATGAATCTTCAAACTGCGAGATGAGTGTATTTCAGGACTATCAGGACTATCCTATTTTCTTGTTTTTGCTACCTGCATTTTACTGGAGGACCCTGAATCCTTTATTTTCTTAATCATGTTTACTTACCCAACAACAAAGAACCTTGATTGAGAAAGTGCATGAAAATAAAAGGTGAGGGCTCTCATGAAGTCTATAATAAATGGTCTGGGGAATGATTAGGGTATACTAGGTTTTGTTTTGTTTTGTTTTTACTTAAAATAAAGTCTTCAAGGGCTTCTATCACAAATGGATCACTAATTGATTATGGGATATTTCAAGCTGGCGTGAATGGTCTTGAAAAAAGGATATAGGAGCATAAATAAATGGTTTATATGAAACGTATGGAAGTAAATGTTTAAATGTGTGCAGGTAATTATTTGTTCACTATGCTAGGATTTATATTTTTTACATGTTATATGTCCAAGGAAAAGTGTAAGTAATGGTGCTAAGAATCAGAGATTAGCTTTTTACATTTCAGTTTGCTGCATTCTACCTTGTCTCATTCAATCCTTGCAATAGCCCTGTGAGAGAGAAGTCTAGTGATGATTTGGATCCTTCTTCTCAGTAAAGTTAGCTAACAGTGTGCCTTGCATTGTTAATAAGCGGTGGGGCTGAGGCTTAAGCATATCTCTTCTATGTATTGTTTTTTTCCCCTAAGGAAACTTTTAATTTAAGGAATACAAACTTCGTGCATCTCGTAAGTACAACTTTAGGAATATAGTGATTCTTCCCAGTATAACAACCCTCCCACCCACTATCCCACTCCTCTTTCTCCTCCCATTCCCATCTCCAGTCCCATTCTCCACTAAGATCCATTTTCATTCAACTTTATACACAGAACACCAAGTCTATACTAAGTAAAATATTCAACAATCTGCACACACAAAAAAAAAAAACCTAAAAAAATAACAACAAAAAACCTGTTCCTCAACAGTTGAGACAAGGGATATTCAAAGTCATTGCATCTTGAATTTAATTGCACTTTTTTAGAAGCTTACTTAACTTTAAAGAAGCACCCAAGAATGATACATGTTTTGCAAGCACTTAGACATAATTATAATAGAACTCTTTGAGGACAGAGGTCCTGCATAGGAAGTTAGTGCAGTGACTCTTGTTATTAATTTAGCAGTTAACACAATTGTGTATGATGTTAGTGATCAGCCGAGGCTCTTGACATGAGCTGCCTCAGCAATGGAAGCACTTTGAATCCACAAACTCTGCCAGCATTTACACAAGGCCACAAGCAAAGTGGAAGTTCTTTCCTCCCTTCAGAGAAAAGTACCTCATCTTCGATGACCACTTCTTTCCATTGGGTCTCACCCCCAGAGGTCCTTCATGTAGAACATTTTTTTGCTTCAGTGTCTTGGCTTTCCACACGTGAAATGCTCTCATGGTCTTTTCAGCTAGATCAGAATGCCTTAAGGGCTGATTCTGAAATCAGAGTGCTATTTAAAGTGATTGTCATTCTATGAGTCTGTTATGTGGATTTCTTCCCATGTTGAGGCATTCACTCCTTTTTAATGCTATTTATTATTATTGCCAGACACTCAGTCCTATGCATATGATCACTTTAACATTTAAGATGTTATTTTTAATCACACAGCCTAATGGGATTTGATGTCTCATGGCAAGTTTTTAAACTACCCTTAGAAGTAAGTCCATAGGAATGTATGCAGAACTATAAAGATTTACACTTATAGGCTGGCGCCATGGCTCACTAGGCTAATCCCCCGCCCAGTTGGGGCACCAGTTCTGTCCCGGTTGCTCCTCTTCCAGTAAAGCTCTCTGCTGTGGCCCGGGAAGGCAGTGGAGAATGGCCCAGGTGCTTGGGCCCTGTGCCTGCATGGGAGACCAGGAGGGGGCACCTGGCTCCTGGATTCAGATTGGTGCAGCATGCCAGCCATAGCGGCCATTTGGGGGGTGAACCAACGGAAGGAAGACCTTTCTCTCTATTTCTCTCTCTCAGAGTCTAACTCTGCTTGTCAAAAAAAAAAATTACGATTATGAGCTTCATACCATTCATAATTACAATGTTAGGAACATGGTGATTCTTCCCACCATACCTGCCCTCCCACCCATACTGCCAACCCTCTTCCTCCTCCCTTTCATATTCACACTCTTATTTTTTACTGCGGTATATTTTCAATTGACATTGTACACATATGTTTATATTATATAAAGAGTTCAACAAATATTACATATTTAAAAAAAATCTGTTCCTCACCTGTCAAGACAAAGGCTGTTGAAGTCATTGCTTCTCAAAGTGTCAGTTTCACTTCTATACTTTTTAGGTGCTCCATTGGTTATCACTGCTCAGGGAGAACATATGGTATTTGTCCATTTGGGACTAACTTATTTCACTAAGTATGTTTTCCAGATTCATCCGTTTTGTTACAAATGACCAAATTTCAATTTTATACCTCTGTATAGTATTCCATAGTGTACTTATTCCATAGTTTCATTATCCAGTCTTTAGTTGATGGGCATTTGTGTTGAATCCATGTCTTAGCTATTGTGAATTGAACTACAATAAACAGGGAGGGTGAAGATAACTCTTTCATATGCTGATTCCATTTCCCTTGAGTAAATTCCTAGTAGTTGGATGGCTGGATCATATGGTAGGTCTATATTTAGATTTCTGATGTATCTCCATACTGTCTTTCCATAATGGCTTTACCAGTTTACATTTCTACCAACAGTGCATTAGGTTACCTTTTTCCCTACATTCACACCAGCATTTGTTGTTTGTTGATTTCTGTATGAAGACCATTCTAATTGAAGTGAGGTAAACCTCATTGTGGTTTTCATTTGCATTTCCCTGACAGCTAGTGATCCTGAACATTTTTTTTTTTCATGTGTCTGTTGGTCTTTTTGATTTCCTCTTTTGAAAAATATCTGTTTAAGTCCTTGGCCCATCTCTTACTTGGGTTGTTTGCCTTGTTATTGTGGAGTTTCTTGATCCTTTGTAGATTCTGTTTATTAATCCTTTATTGGTTGTGTTTTTTGCAAATAATTTCTCCCATCCTGTCATTTGCCTCTTCACTTTCCTGAGCGTTTCTTTTGCAGTACAGAATCATCTCAATTTGATGTAATCCCATGTGTTAATTTTGGCTTTGATTGCTTGTGCCTCTTGGGTCTTTTCCCCAATGCTCTCTAATAATTCTAATAATTTGATGGTATCAGGTCATAGATTTAGGTCTCTGATCCATTTTCTTTGGATTTTTGTGTAAGGTGTAAAGGTAAGGATCTTGCATCATACTTCTGCATGTGGAAATCCAGTTCTCCCAGCACCATTTTTTTTGAGACTGTCTTTTTTTACAGGAATTGGTTTTAGCTCCTTGATCAAATATAAGTTGGTTGTAGATTCTTGGATTGATTTCTGGCACTTCTATTCTGTTTGATTGGTCTGTCCATCTGTTTCTGTACCAATACCATGTTATTTTGATTATAACTGCCCTGTAGTATGTCTTGAATTTTGGTATTGTGATGCCTGTGGCTTTGTTTTTGTTATATAAAATTGTTTTAGCTATTCAGGATCTCCTGTGTTTCCATATGAATTTCAGCACTTTTTCTACATCTGAGAAAAATGTCCTTTGTGTAGTTTCATTGCTATCACATTGAAACTGTAAATTGCTTTCGTAAGTATGGACATTATGATTATATTGATTCTCCAGTCCATGAACATGGAAGATTTTTCCATTTTTTGGCATCTTCTTCTATTTCTTTCTTTAATGTTTTGTAATTTTCATTGTAGAGATCTTTGGCAAATTTGGTTAAATTTATTCCAAGGCATTTGTTGTTTTTCTAGCTATTATAAAAGAGACTAAGTTTAGAAGGTCTTTCTTAGCTGTGGCATTATCTGTGTATACAAAGACTGTTGATTTTTGTGTATTGATTTTATATCCTGCTACTTTACCAAACTCTTCTATGAGTTCGAATAGTCTCTCAATAGAGTCTTTTGGATATCATGTATATAGAATCATGTCATCTGCAAATTTCTTCCAAATTTATATCCCTTTGATTTCTTTTTCTTGCCTAATAGCTCTGGCTAAAACTTCCAGGACTATATTGAATAGCAATGGTGATAGTGGGCATCCTTGTCTGGTCCTGGATCTCAGTTGGAATGCTTCCAACTCCTCCGCATTCAATATGACTCTGGCCGTGGATTTGTCATAAGTTGTGTGTGTTGAGTAATGTTCCTTCTATACCCAATTTTCTTAGGGTTTTCATCATGAAAAGTTGCTGTATTTTATCAAATGCTTTCTCTGCATTTATTGAGAAAATCATATGGTTTTTATTCCTCAGATTGTTGATGTGATGTATCACATTGATTGATTTGTGATTTTGAACCTACCCTGCATACCAGGGATAAATCCCACTTGGTCTGGGTGGATGATCTTTTTGATGTGTTGTTGGATTCAATTAACTAGTATTTTGAGGATTTTTGCATCTATGTTCATCAGTGAAATTGGTCTGTAGTTCTCAGTTGCGTCTTTTTTAGGTTTAGGAATTAAGGCAATGCTGGCTTCATAGAAAGAATTTTGGAGGATTCCCTCCTATTCAATTGTTTTGAATAGCTTGAGAAGAATTGGAGCTAATTATTCTTTAAATGTCTGGTAGAATTCAGCAGTGAACCCATCCAGTCTTGTGCCCTTCTTTTCTGTCTCAAGTGATTCAAACATGAATATTTCATATCATAATTTACCTTCTTTTATACCTACAGTATTTTCAAAGACTACAAATAAGAGAACATATTTTGAAATGGCAGACAGTATCCTTTCCCTTACCTATATTATATCATAATATTGGTTTTGCTAAAGGGATCGATGTCATTTATCTCTTAGAGCATTTTCAAGCCCTGTCTAAAGATTTGGGCTAGCATCTTCTCTTGTAGAAAAGCATTACCACACACTTAGAAGTTGGCATAGTAAGATGTTAAGAGCATAGTAAGAGCATTTTATGAATTCACCCATCCATTTATTCTGCTTTAATTGGTCTTAGAAGACAGACAAGACAGAGGGATGAGCAGGATGCTATGAGAATTCAAGGAAGGAGGGACTAACTGCCACCAGGCAAGGATTTTCAGAGTGGCTTCCCTTCTTGGAAAGTGAGGGCCAATTCACTGGTAGATTTTCCTTGGTGTTCCTTGGTGTTGTACTACAGCATACAGATGTGCAATGGTCTGACCCCTTTAGCAAGAAAGAAATCCAGCCTCTATGGTAACTGACATAGAGGTAGAGAGGTAACTGGACTGGAGGTGGGGTTCCTACACACAAGAGAAACATTAGATATTTGAATATATCGCTAAGAAAAATAAATAATTTTCAAGTCCACTTTTTTAAAAAGATTTTATTTATTTATTTGAGAGGTAGAGTTACAGACAAAGAAAGGGAGAGACAGAGAAATATCTTCCATCTGCTGGTTCATTCCCCAATGGTCGTAATGGCTGGAGCTGGGCCCATCTGAAGCCAGAAGCTAGGAGCTTCTTCTGGGTCTTCCACATGGGAGCAGGGGCACAAGGACTTGGGACATCTTCCACTGCTTTCCCAGGCCATAAGCAGAGAACTGGATTAGAAAAGGTGCCACAGTGCCAGCCCCTAAAGTTCACTTTTACCACGACCCTTTGATACATGAAGTTTCCTGATACAGGAATCAGTAAAAGTTACTGTTGTTAGTAAAACATAGACTTCTCTTTGCCAACTATTAGCTCATGCTTCAATTCCTATATTAAAATGGCAGTTTTTTTTTTAAATGGCAATTTTGCAAGGAAGATTCCCTTAACACCTAACTGCATGTGCCCTTACAGAATATTGCTCACACATTATTGTATTGCTTTATTTATATTGACTGTCTTCTGTACTATGCTGGTCTTATTCAGTGTTGTATATTAAGGTCCAAGATAGTGCATGACCTAGGAGAGGGCTTGATCACTAATTTTTACATAGACAAAAGAATGTAGAAGTTGTTGTGATACAGCACGTTAACTATCACTTAGGGTATGCATATCCCATATTGGAGTGCCAGTTTTAGTCCCAGATGTTCTGCTTCTCATTCAGCTTCCTGCTCATGCATACCCTGGGAGGCAACATATAATGACAAAACTGCCTGGGTCCCTGCCACCAGCATGGGAGACTCGGACGGAGTTTCAGGCTCCTGATTTTGGTCTGGCCCTGCCCTGGCATGGCTGTTGCCTGCACCTGGGGAGTCAACCAGTGGAGAAGAGACTCATTCTCTCTCTCTCTCTCTCTCTCTCTTGCTCTTGCTCTCACTCTCCCTCTCTCTTGCTCTCTCTCGCTTTCTTCCTCTCCTCTCCTCTCCTCTCCTCTCCTCTCCTCTCCTCTCCTCTCCTTTCCTCTCTTCTCCTCCTGTCTTCCTCTCTCTGAGTAGATGAAATGAATAAATAAATATTTTAGAAATTAATGTACAATATAGCCACTAAAACTCTCTAGAGACTGCAAGTACAACCTTAGGCATATATGCAAAAAAATTTAACTTTAAAAAGTAAATGAAAGTAACACAATTAGAAGTTTTATCATAAGATGTTTAACTATAATGTACTGTTCAAAGTGTTGGGTTCTCCATTTGCCTTTCAAAGCCCAGAGTCACTTCCCAAACAATTTTGCCTGGGACTATTTTATTGTTTATTTATTCTTTATTTTTTTCTTGGTCTTATTTTCATTAACAACAGATACTTTAATATGACAATAAACTGAGCTATATTAGATCAGCTAGAAATCTTTTAGACTCCCAAAGCATGGGCATTACATATTCAAAACAGGACTTAATGTTTCAGAGCTTCATATTCTACTATAATTATATGGTTCAATGCAAGTGATTATATCTCTTCTTCAGTAACGCGCTGAAAAGTTTTGGTTTGCTGGTTCCCTCATAATTTACTGCCTAGGTATAATAGGCCAGTCTTGCGGAAAAAAAGATGATAAATGATGCTGGCTAGGATTCATAGATTTATTAAATTTCTATCAAACAGTGCAACAAAAAAAATCTGCTTAAGTTAGAAATGGCCTCAAATTTTTTAATCAAAATTCATGAGTCCTGATGCTTGGTTCAGTAGGTTCAAGGAAGGCTTGAATTGAAGACTGATTAAAGAAAATAAAAGGCTTATTTGAAGTAATTTTTCAATGACGGCTTTTAATTGGATGTTAAATCAAATTCTTATCTGCCTTTCTGCAGATAGCACATTATATAAAATACAGTTAGCAGCACTACCACTGTAACGGATACACTGAATAACAATTGACTTCTCACTTTACACTGAGAGGGTAGAAGGGCTGTGGTTGTCAGCCTGTCAGAAATCAAGTATGTAAATTAATGCTTAAGTGTATGAATATGAATATGATTTACAAGAGGCTTGGAGTGTTGTTGGGGAAAAATACTGAGGTTTTTCTTTCTCCTTCAAGGTTAACAAGTGCTCAGTGACCTTTATCGATTGTGTGCGGGCATGAGTGCATGAGCATGTGTGCCCACGTGTGCATTTTGCCACTGAGCTTTGGCTGTGAGCTTAAATACTCCCAAAGAGCAAATACTAGACTCATTCTCTAATGTCCCTTTCTGCCATCCATGAATGTCAACCCATAAAAGCAATTTCATTAGCATTTCCTCATTTTCTAATAAAAGCAGTTAGTGTCATATTAACAGTGGGCCCTTAGCCATCCTTTACAGAGGGTGAGTGCTTTGCTTTGCAGAGAAGAGGGTCTATCTGCATTGGAGAACTTAGAGAGCACCCCACCTAGCAAATGAGAGCACTTGAACCACTACTTGGGAATGACACAAGGCACTCCTAGAAAAGTGCTAGTGCTTTTTCAGGCCATAGGAGCGAGGGGATGGAACAGATCCATCTTTCACAGCTGACTGAGATGAAGGTGGTTTGCAAGAGTTAATGGAACTGTGTAAGTGCTGAGTTAACTCCCAGGATAGCATTTACAGATTGTGGGAATGGAATTTGTGTAGACTGGGTTTCTCATATACATTTTAATGGTAAATCTTTAGTAGATAGCTCATTAATTTCAGGATTATTTATTGCCAAGAATAATATCCTTTAAACTCAGGAAAAGTATCTCCAATTTTTGTAGGAACTCTGAAATCTGTGGATAATAGAATTTTAAAAGGTAAAACTCCAGTACATAGCAGAAATTACAAATGCATATTAGTTTTCCTGTTACCCTAAAGATAATTGTGTCTGCAATGGGTTTACACGTTTAAAATTGCATATAATACAGTCACTTTACTGATGGAAAATTATTCAAACTAGCGAAAACTGTATTGTCTTCTTATATCATCTGTGTCTGTTGCCTATTTTCTTATTGTTTTTTTAGAGTAGACTTAGTTTAATTGACAAATTCCAAATGTCATTAATAACAATACTTAATCTGCTACATATGAAGTGCCTAATTTGTACTAGACTAGTTACTTTATATTGACAGGAACAACAGTTTCTGGTGACTGCTAGCACATGAGGAATGGCCCAAGACCACATGGCTAGGCGTGACCAAAAGGGCACCGCAACCCCACTTGGACTAACCCCAATATCCTCCATGTTGTACCATAATGCAGCATACCTCTTTCCTTTGAATATTCACAGTGACTGCAAGGTAGTTATCTACCATTAAGCCCCCTTTACAAATAATGAAACTGAACCTTGGAGCCGGTGTTGTGGCATAATGGGTTATGCTGCTGTGCTCATGTCCCGGCTGTTCCACTTCCCTGCTAAAATGCCTGGGAAAGAAGCAGAGGATGGCCCAAATCCTTGGGCTTCTGCACGCACTTGGGAAACCTGGAAGGAGCCCCCGGCTCACTCCTGGGGAGAGATCCAGCGTATGTAAGACCTCTCTCTCTATTTCTGTCTCTGTCTCTCTCTGTCTCTCTCTCTCTCTCTTACTCTGCCTTTCAAATAAATAAAATAAATCTTTTTTTTTAAAGAAACAACCTCAGAAATGTTAAATAAATAAGCACAAAGCAATAAAGGGGCTTCTAAGCATTGTTCCTGTCTTAGACCTTATCTTTCTTGCCTCTGTTTTTGGAGAAACAGCATTTGACATGTCTCCCCATCCTTCTTTCGAAGACTCTTTTTATGACATATCATTCTATTGTTTTTCATCAAGTGTTATGGCCTGGCATTTTCTGATGTTTCTTCTGTTGCCTGGCATGGAGGATTATTTCAGTATTATAATCTTGAGCGCTCTTAATCATCAGATGTTTCATTCCAAAAATGTAATCTCTTAACCAGGCATTTCTCCATGTGCAATCTCTTCCAGGATCTACTCTCATATATCTAGCTGTCTTTAGTGTGTACCAGATTTAAATGTAAATCTGGATTCTCCAAAGTATTTGCTGATTACACTTGGGAAAGCCAAAAACCATTTCTATGCCTCTGGTTTTTCATTTGTAAGTTGGGAATAATGATAGTTCCTAGTGATAGGGTTGTTGTAACAATTTCAAAATGAGATAGTGAAGAATTGGGCATTTAAGCCTAGCTGTTAAGAAGCCTGAATCTCACATTGGAGTGCCTAGGTTCCACTCCTGGTTCCAACTCCAGAATCTATATTCCTGCCAATGAAGACCCTGAGAAGTAGTGGTGATGGTTCAAGTAGTTTGATTGCTGCTACCCATGAGGGAGACCTAGATTGTGGTCACGGCTCGTGGATTCAGCTCCTTCCCAAATATGGGCACTTGAGGTGTGAACTGGTAGATGAGAGCTCTCTATCTTTCCCCCTCTGTTTCTCAGATAAAGAATAATTTTCAAAAATTTAAAATGTCATAGCATAGATAGAAGACTCAGTATAGTGCCTGTCACATAATAAGTACCCAGCAAATGATAGCAGATTTTCTGAGTGCAAGCTCTGTTAGGTCTGTTTCAAGCTGCCCCACACTGTTGTTCTTAATGGCCATATCTGTGTCCTTGATATACCATGAGCAACTTGAAGCTATAGATAAATGTAGATCAATCTGTCCCAATAAAAAGACTTATGATTGACCCATAATTTTATGGCAAGCATTTACAGTAATTTATTTTCATTCTGTAAGCTGAGCCTAACAACTTATGTTTATTTGTAAATGCTCCAGCATTTGCTGTCTCTAATTGAAGCCATATAAATATACCATGTTTAAAACACAGACATAATAATTCTATGCTAACAATGTTGTCTAATATTTCAAGGAAAGACCTTTTTCTCTAGAGAACTGCTAGTCTCACCAATATTTTTGGTAAGATTACTGACTTGGTTTGTCCACATTTATAGCCAGTTCACAATGAGGGATGCTGACTGCTGTGGCTGGGAAACAAAAACAAAAACGTTATTCATTATGCAGCTAGTTTATTAGCTTCATTCTTTTTATTTTTTTTTACAGGCAGAGTTAGACAGTGAGAGAGAGAGACAGAGAGAAAGGTCTTCCTTCCGTTGGTCCACACCCCAAATCGCCGCTATGGCCGGTGCGCTGTGCCTATCCGAAGCCAGGAACTGGGTGGCCCCTCCTGGTCTCCCATGTAAGCACAGGGCCCAAGCACTTGGGCCATCCTCCACTGCACTCCTGGGACACAGCAGAGAGCTGGACTAGATAGAGTAGCAACCAAGACAGAATCCGGCGTCCTGACCAGGACTAGAACCCAGGGTACCGGCTCCACAGGCGGAGGATTAGCCCTCTGAGGAGCGGTGCCGGCCATAGCTTCATTCTGATGTACATTGGAACTACGTCATTCCCTCTATGCCATAGTTCTGTCTTCCAAATGAGGAAGCTGCTTCAGGAATGAAGAATGTATAGTACTTCCAGAGTATTCAGGGTTTTCCAGATTTGTAAAACAGTTATGTACAATTTTTGTAAGTCCTATTGACCATGACAAGGAATTTACATGGCCAGACTGGCTTTCCTACAGGACAAACCACAGTAGAGCATTAAAAATGTGCTGACCAGATTATGAGAGACAGGGTTTGTGCTCCTGGGAAATCTGTCCTGAATGTCATTGGGTGTGTACCACAGGACATGGGGAGTTTGGTATTATAGAGCCCATTTTATCTTGTGTGGCCAAATATCAGGTGCTTAAAAATGATGGTATTGGCGCCCATAACCATTTCTTACATAGACCTCTTGTATTATGCCTAGTTTATTTGGCTGTTTTTCCTGACATGTTTTGTTTCTCTGTGTTTATGCATGTTGCCTTAGTCTGTACAAGCTGTTATAACAAAATATAATAGAATGAATGGCTTTTCTAAATGACAAAAAGTTGTTACTCACAGATCTGGGGGCTGCAGAATCCAAGATCAAGGTGCCAGCAGATTCAGTGTTTCATGAATTCCAGATTCCTGATTTAGAGATGTTACCTTCTTCCTTCATCTTTGCATTGCTTATAAGGCAAGACAGCTCTCTGGTGCCTGTATTTTAAGGGTATGAATCTTGTTTCATTAGAACATATTGCCCTCACGACTTACCTCTCAAAGGTCCCATGTCCCACTGGGAGTGGAGTGAGAATTTCAACATATGAATTTCTGGGGTGTGGGGACGGAGGGTGCTGGAGAACACAAACACTCAGATCTCAGTACATGTGCTAGTCCCACTACCCGGAATGTTATCATCCTTTACTCTGCTAGTTAGCCATCTCTACCTCTGACAACAGAGCAAGTAGGTCATCATATGGACATTGTTAGTCTTTGTCTTCCATCCACTGATAGGCCTTCCACCCACCTCTGTAAGTTCAGTAGCCAATAGGATGTCTTGAACCTTGGATGAGTTATCTCGATGTTTACTGAAGGATGCATGAGAGGGAGGGAAGGAAAAGTATACAGTTCAGTACAAACACAGCCAACTCAAACAGCTCCTTAATAATCCCAACTAGGGAGTTTGTACACCTAGTTGTTTTTTTGTTTTTGTTTTGTTTTGTTTTATGAAAGGCGTTCCTATTTAGAGAAAAACATGTATTTCATGTAAGAGAATATCATGGTTACATTAGTATTGAACAAGCCACAGAACATCCCTGATTTAATTATGTTATGTGAAACTCTTAAGTAGTGATGTAAGGACATATCCCTTTTGGGGGCATTTGCTGTTTTTTAATTTAACGTTTGTGGCAGCTGAAACCAACTCCTCAATGAAGTAGTATTATCTGGCGAAGACCTAATGAACTTGGCAGAAATTCATGTTTTGCTTTTAACTGCATGGAAGAAAAATAGTGTGTTACTTGCACAGACATTTTTCTAATTATAGCTTTCACATTCTACTGTTTTAATTGTCTTCTTAACTGTAGTTTTTGGCATTCTGCCAGGAACTTCTCAATGATTTCTTCAGTGACCAGAAGAATCTTAAATATCTACTACATTTCTTAAGACTATACATTTTATTAACAGTAAAATCGACTCTGTCTTCTGAGTCACATTGCAGCTTATCCTCCTCCTTTCCAAGGACATGGCATCCCCTGTGCACAAGTCTGTAGGCCAAAGTAGGGAGAAATTGAGCAGCCAGTTCTAAAACTCCCTTCTTTTTAAGCTCTAAGACCTTAGGGACGTTATGATGATATTGCTATTTTCTGTGGGGGAAGAAATAGGATTAAATGAAATGAAACTACCAGAATCACTCAACTCCACATTTTTATAGTATGCATAAACTGTTTTTTTTTTTCCTGGAAGCCGTGAAAGACATTCTTTATTTCTTGTTTTACAAAAATAGCTGCCTCTGGGTATTGATAATACTAGCTTAAATTCTTGAAAAGAATCCGTGAATTGTAACTGCTATGCTAGTTCTGCAGCTTTTTTTTTTTTTTTTTACTTTTGGGTTTTGCTGAGAAAAGTATACCCTGTGAAATATATTTTAGTGGAATTATATATCTATGGAGGAAGTGTATGAGGCAATAGCCTAAATGGACTTATAGAGTAACCTCCCAGTAACAGGAACCAGTGATTCCATTTCATATTATTTGTTATTACATGATTTGCCATATCTTCATTTATTTCCTTAAACTTCTTCTGACACATTTTTCATGTAATAACTATACTAATTTCTTTGGATGAAAAAATATCAACACTCTAGCTTTTGAGAAACCATAGTACTGTCTCTGCTTTTGTCTCCTATAGCTCTTATGTAAATCCTCCTTTTTATCAAGGGGGAGATTAGCAGCTTGTCATTGCTGATTGTGATTGGGATAAGTTGATGCTGAAATTCCATCATGTATCCTGAACTGAAAATATTTTCATAGATCAATCACAGAAAATAGGACATGGAGTTTGAGTTCTTTCAGTATAGCTCCACATTCCCTTGGAACTCACTGCTACCTAATCTGTTGCTTAGCTTTCCAAACATCTCTCCAACTCCTGGATAAATCATTGCCTCATGATATTACTATAAGTATACAGCTAAGTTGTACACAACAGAAATCCCAGGACTTTCCTATATTTAAGAAAACTTTTCTTTTGCACATGAATAAACAATGTAAGTATTTTGTTTCTGATCAAGATCTTTCCATCCAATAAAACATGGCTATGATCCAGAGTAGATCAGGAAAGCAGAATGCACAAATATAAGCCCTCAAAATAATTGGGTTCTTAAAGTCCATTAAAGGGGCCGGCACTGTGGCTCACTGGGCTAATCCTCCGCCTGCGGCGCGGGCACCCCAGGTTCTAGTCCCAGATGAGGCGCTGGATTCTGTCCCCGGTTGCTCCTCATTTAGTCCAGCTCTCTGCTGTGGCCCGGGAAAGCAGTGGAGGATGGCCCAAGTGCTTGGGCCCTGCACCCACATGGGAGACCAGGAGGAAGCACCTGGCTCCTGGCTTCGGATCAGCGCAGTGCGCCAGCCGTAGCGGCCACTTGGGGGGTGACCCAATGGAAAAAGGAAGACCCTTCTCTCTCTCTCTCTCTCACTGTCCACTCTGCCTGTCAAAAAAAGGAGGGGGGGAAGGCTATTAAAGGAACGCTAATGTATAGTAATAAACACTGATTATACAATAGACCCCATATGCCATATATAATATGCAACACACAGAAGCAACTATGGCATATAACACTTTTTAACCCTAGTAATTTAATAAGCTAGCTCTAATGACCATTAATTCAACATGTAATTACCAGTAATTATTTATGACTTCTTCAAATTTTAGGAAATGTTTGAGGATTGATCATATTTTCCACATGTCTTAAAAATATTTTTCTGAGAAACACAAGCTGATGAGGGCTTTCTCATATCCATAAATTTCCTTATACCAAAGCCTATCAGCAGAAGGATGTCCTTCATCTTAGAACTAGATTCTTATGTGTACCCATTCTTCAGAAATAGCCACTGCAGCATCTGGACATCTGAGCATCTGAGGTATCACAGGGACTCTCCTAATATGAGTGTGATGCCTAAATTCCTCTTGGTCCTTCTTTTCTCAGTTTTGTACCTCTCCCTAAATCAATCAACTCCCTAAAAAATCGTAATTGGGTATATCTTTGAAATTTCAAGTAGCAAATGATTGTGATGGTGGAAGAAAGAATGAAAAGGTGGACAAAGTTTTATTTCTTTGAAGATCCTATCTGTTTATGTTCTATTTCTATGAATCCAAACGTTCGTTCCCTCTTAACCCCAACTAATGAAATGAACTACTTTTCAATTCTTCCAGTAGTATCACTCCCCTTTTGCCATTTCGTATACCAGCAGGATAAAGTTCTGTTACAGAACCTATTCAGTATTTGGATATTGATTTTTACATCATTGAAGGAACAATTAACCATTGTTGAAAGGGGATCTGTTAAGGGCTGAAATGTGGTAACTTGTGTGATTTAAAGGGCTTTTCTTTTTTCCTGTTGAGGGATCACTCAATTCATTTGTACTTTTAATGAATAAGGGAGGAAAAATACATATGACTCCTGCCCTCCAGAAGCTCACAATCTATTAGGGTGGCTAAGAAAATATACAAAGAATTACAATGAAGTTAAATAAAATAGGGCTCTTCCTCACAGAATCTTTAGGGGATATTGAATAATTTGCATGAGGTCATGAACATGATGATGGGTTTCATACTCCCATATATGGAGTTTTTAATGTCAATTTTAGTGGTGATTAAATTTTTAAAATTGTCATAGTGAGTTTAGGTGTTAAAGAAATAGATGGATATTTAAAACATCTGGATTGCTTCCTACCATGGCATCAGGATATGATTTTACATGCACTCACACCAGAAATTCCCATGTCCTATCAATTCTTTCCATATTATGCATTTAGTACCAGCTTGACAGTGACTGAAATTGTTTTTTAACTTTTATTTTCAAATCATTGTGAAACTGAGACAGTACAGTCCTTTGTGCTTAATTATGATATTCAATTACAGAAAAATGTTTCCATTTTTTCTAATCTATCTTAATCAGAGCCTTGGATCTGACCTTCTAGTTCTGTATCATGTTGTATTTGCTCCTCAATGAAATATCAGAGATGTCCCTGTTCAGGTTACAGTAAATCACAAACCAATGAGGGGTGACAACCTCTGCAGTAAGTTGTAATTGCATGTTAGATTTTTGCCTGTATAGACCAACTTTAAAGAGAAAAACAAAGAGGAAGTCACTGTATGTGTCGTGATACTCTGAAATGAGATCACAGCCATACAATGACATCATCTCATTCTCAGATGAGCATATAAAATTTTCTAATAATAAAACCCAGAATATTCAAGCATTGTTAAAATTAATTTAAATATCTAGTCAGTCTCTCTCTCTATATTTATGTATATATATATATACATACATACATACATACGTATTGGTAGAGATAGATAGATAGATCGATAGATAATCAGTATATCTGCTTCTCTATCAAGCCATCATATGGTATGTATCATGAATTTTGTTTTGAACACCCAAATACCTTCCTTGAAACAAACAGGCTGTTGGTCATCTGAACCCACTGTTCCTTCAAGAAAAATCAGTAAAGCAGAGCAACTGGGGTTGAAACATTGACTAGTTTACATGTTTACAATTAGTGATCGTTCACAGGTTTGATGACTAGGCTTATCCTAGTAAACTATTGTGGGGAGCAACCGAGACTAGACTAAATTACTGGAACTGCTAAGACTAATTCTATGCATCTGATCTCCCACCATATGGCGCTGAGAAGGAGTAAACAACTTGTACACAGCTGCCTCACCAATTCGACTAATAAGCTGCAGGAGCTGATCCTGCTCCTGATTGGAGGAGAGCAGTGTGCTCAGCGTGTGGGCAGCAGAGTTGGGATTGGTGGAAGAGGACTATAAAGGTGAAGAGAGACAACATGCACCAAGAACATCTGAGGAACATCTAAGCAACCCCTGAGAGAGCCAGCTGGCGGTGTGCTGCTCCTCCGCAGAAGCGGGGAAAGCGCTGGAGGTGCCGCCCCTCCACGGAGGCGGGGAGGGGGGCCGCAGCAAACCCGGGACGGCGTCCTTCCTCCGCGAGTGGGGGAGCGGCAGCAAACCCGGGAAGGGCCGGGCAAAAAGAACAGCGCAAGCCCTGGTGTCATTCCTCCGTGAGTGGGGGAGCGACAAACTATCACAACAGAATGGGCAGTATAAGATAGGAAAATATATACACATATGCTTTCTTCCAAGATTGCCCCATGGGCTCTATAAGGCCCTATAAAGCCTGCAAAAACATTTGGTTTGGCCCTGCCAAGGCAACTGCTGGTGGGACTTAAAATTCAATAAACCTCTAGCAGATTAATTTTTAAGTTGATAGTTGTGTATGACCCATGAGTGATGTTATAAATATCCCAATGGCCCTGGACAGAACAATGGTTCTTCACCCTTGCTTTAGACTATCGCAACCAGGATTGGTATCATTCTAGTTTTAGGGAAGATACTTAATTGCTCTGAGTCTTGTTTTCATTATTTGCAAAATGGAGCTAATAATAGTGCCTCCCATGGAGGGTTAGTTAGAATTTCATGAAATAAACTGAGTTAAATGCTTAGTACTAAGGGTTGGCTGTATTGTGAATGGTCCAACATTTAAATATAGTTGTTTGGTGAAAGAATAAATGTGGCTGAAAATGACAAGGTAAGAACAGTTAGCGAATTAATATAGGGAACTGCTTTCCTTGTTTTGCTGTATACCTTGAATTGGCAACTCATATGAGAGAGTTAACGGGGCTTTCCTCTTTGCTGGTGAAGTGTCAGAATTTTGAACTTTATGGTTTTTAGCTAGGAACATTTAATTTAATAGTGGTTATTTGTGTCCTTTGTAAACTACAAATAATCAAATTATTAATTTGATATTTTTAAAAGACAATTCAAAATTTGCTTATTTCTCTCCAGTATCTCAATATTGTAGATTAAAGTCTTCATTCATCATGTCTGAATAGTGTAGAAGCCTACCCAGGCATAATGAACAGAAGTATTGTTTGGGTTTTAAAAACAAAATAAATGAGACATGTTTTGCTTTCATGAGACATGGAAGTTTCCTCACTTTTTGGAGCTCTTTGGATGATTGGATTTAGATAGTACAGACTATTTTGAGGGCTCATGTGGCAGCTTAAGCACACTGTGCATGATTGGAGGTTATATTTCAGATAGCAGCTACCATGTATGAAGCTGTGGTACCACATATCTAGTGAGTGAATGATAATTGGTTAACTCTTGATTTCTCAAGTTACCACATTTGAATTGTTGACCCCTGATCCATTGGTTTACTATTCAAATGCCCACAACAGCCAAGGCTGGGCTGGACCAAAACCAGGAGAACTGAACCTAACCCAGGTATTTCATATGGGTGGCAGGGGCCCTTCTTAAGTGCTGAAACTTAACTGAAAAGTGATCGCTGTTAAATATAAGAGTGGGAATAAGAGAGGGAAGAGATGTGCAGTTCGGGACATGCTCAAGCTGACTTACCTGAAACGGTAGAGTTAGAAACATACCAGGGGATTCCAATTCAATCCCATCGAGGTGGCATGTACCAATGCCATCTCACTAGTCCCAGTGATCAATTTCTGTTCACAATTGATTGTAATGATAGGACTAAGAACCAAAGGGATCACATAAACAAGAATGGTGTCTGCAAATACTAGCTGATAAAATCAAAAAGGGAGAGAATGATCCAACATGGGAAGTGAGATACACAGCAGACCCATAGAATGGCAGATGTCCTAAACAGCACTCTGGCCTCAGAATCAGCCTTTAAGGCATGCGGATCCGGCTGAAATGCCCATGAGAGTATTTCAGGCATGGAAAGCCAGACACTCTGGGGAAAAAAAAACCTAAATGAAAGATCTCCACAAGTGAGATCCCAGTGGAAAGAATGGGTCATCAAAGGAGGTACCTTTCTCTGAAGGGAGGAGAGAACTTCCACTTTGACCATGGCCTTGTCTAAATATGATCAGAGTTGGTGAACTCAGGGGGCTTCCATAGCCTTGGCAGCTCATGACAAGAGCCTAGGGTGATTACTGATGCCATAAACAAGAGTGTCAATTTGTTAAGTCAACAACAGGAGTCACTGTGCACTTACTCCTCATGTAGGATCTTTGTCCTTAGTGTGCTGTACATTGAGATTTAATGCCATAACTAGTACTCAAATAGTATTTTTCACTTTATGTTTCTGTGTGGGAGCAAACTGTTGAAATCTTTACTTAATGTATGCTAAACTGATCTTCTGTATATAAAGAGAATCGAAAATGAATCTTGATGTGAATGGAAGGGGAGAGGGAGTGGGAAAGGGGAGGGTTGCGGGTGGGAGGGACGTTATGGGGGGGAAGCCATTGTAATCCATATTCTGTACTTTGGAAATTTATATTCATTAAATAAAAGTTAAAAAAAAAAGAATCATCGTCTGCTCCCTTCCAGGGTATACATTAGCAGGAAGCTAGATTGGAAGCAAATGAAATAGAACTCAAGCTAGGCACTCCAATATGGGATGAGGGATCCCAATTGGGGTCTTAAATGCTGTGCCAAACACCTACCCATCCCAGATGCCTGCTTATCTAAGTATGTTTTATTGCACAAATCCATGCCCATTCATTTACATCTTGTTTATGGTTGCTTTTGTGCTTATATAGGCAGAGTTGAGTAGTTGTAACAGAGATTGTATGGCCATAAAAATATATGTTATCTGTCTGATTCTTTGTAGGAAAAGTTTGCCAATTCCCATTCTAGAGGAAAAAGAAAAAAATATTCTCATGCGTGCACACACACACACACACACAAGGGTACTTCAAAAAGTTTGTGAAAACTTGCATCAAAAGGTATATTTTGGTGCAAAAATTTGAAACCCATAGGGGCATTAAAAATGTCACAGAAAATGTTTAGTATGGAAAAACCACGCATGGATTTCAAAGAATTTTTGCACCAAAATAGACATCCTTTAATTCCACTTCCATGAGCTGTTTTTATTGAAAGATTCATTTGTTTGTTTGATTGTTTTTTATTTATTTGAAATTGAGCATTACAGAGAGAGAGGGAGAAACAGAGAGAAATCTTCCATCTGCTGTTTCACTCCCCAAATGGCTGCAACAGCCAAGGCTGGGCGAGGCCAAAGCAAGGAGCTTCATCTGGGTCTCCCATGTAAGTACAGGGACCTAAGTACCTGAGCCATCTTCAGCTGCTTTCCTTGGCACATTAACAGGCAGCTGGATTGGAAGTGGAGTACCTGGAACTTGAACTGGCACCCATACAAATGGTACAGATGGCAGCTTAACCTGTTATGCCACATCGCCGGCCCCTCCATGAACTTTTGGAATTATGTGTCTGCAGTTGTACATGTGCATGTTCATGTGTGAGTGTGTATTAATTTTAGTGTACCACACATACATATTAGAAAATAATAGACATTACCATACCATGCTTCTACCATGGTAGTTGGTTCTCAATAGGTTTAAAATAAGAGTTATTAGTACTAAAAAAATCTGTCTTAAGAAAGATGAGATGTTTACAATGTGTTTTGACACACAAGAGGAAGTATCATTATATTCTTAGAATTTTATCTATATGGAATAATTCTTAAAAATCAATTGAAAGAAAGAAAATATATAAAAAAGTAATTGTAAAGAAGAAGACTTGTTTGTTTTTGGTAAACTGAAAGATTACCCTAACTGTTGACCATTTGCATGAATTGAGCACAGTCAAGGGCAGGCATTCTGGCACAAAGGATTAAGCCACCACCTTGGACACTAGAATTCCATATTGGAGTGCTGATTCGAGTACTGGATATACTGCTTCAGATCCAGCATCCTGCTAATGTGCCTAGGAAGGCAGCAGAAGATGACTTTGACCTGGCCCAGCCATGACTATTGCAAACATTTGGGAGTGAACCAGCAGATGGAAGATTTTTTTCTCACTCTGACTCTTTCTCTGTCATTTTCCCTTTCAAATAAATAAATAGATAAATAAACAAATCTTTTAAAATAAGGTAACATAGCCATTGACTTGATAATACTTAAAAATCCTTATGAAACATTTTCATCTTTCACTCTCACTTTTGCTCTTGTTCTTTACAGTTTATTTTGAAATTAGACTCTCATGTATCTCGACACTTTGTAAAAAGAGAAAACAAAGAATATAAGAAAACAACAGTTTTCTCACAATAATTTTAGTTTTGCTAAAATGTACATTTTAAATTTATCCTGCCCCCTCTTATTGAACATTTAGACTGTTTCTAATCTTTGGTATTGTAAATAGAATTGCAATACACATACTTTTTCATGAATCATTTCATGCATGCATAGCTGTTTTCTGTTAAGAAGTACAAGTAAAATTATTTCATCAGAGATGTGAATATGTTTAAAGTTTTTGATATATTTTTCCCAACTATCCTTCAAAACGTAATGCCTTTGTGCCAAAATCCCAGCTGCATGAGAGTGTTGATATTCCCACCTTATTTCTTGCTAGCACTGAGTAGCATTACTTTTAAAGTTTTGTTGTTTTGAAAATTTGAATATGCCATTTTGAAATGTTTGTTACAAAATATTTTCCATTACCTCTGCACTGGTTGTCACTGAAGCATTCTGAGATGTTATGAAACATCAGGCTGATTCTTGGATCTCCGGGATGCTTCTGTGGAACAGTGTCTCTCAAAAGTAGGACAACTGTTTCTCATTTTATTCTTGCTGTCTGAAGTCCAGGCTCAGGCAAGAACATTTTAGCCCTCACTACCACAGAAATTGAGTATGTTCTAAGGTAAAAAGAGTCACAGTCCCATATTCTTACTAAACTGGGCAGTCCTAGCAAGCAAAGACAGTTGTTCATTCTATTTTGCTTTCTGTCACATGGAGATGTCAGACATAGGGTTTGGAATTTGAGAGAATCCTTACAGAAGACTAAATTTTTGTTAAAATTCCTTCCTTTGAGTCACATGATCCTTGAAAATATGAATGGATAATGCATTCTACTTTTGAAGATTTAACAATATTTTTGTATTGCACTTCATTATTTAAATGACTTTATGAGTTCTGAGGAATATTTGATTTCTTTTGAACTATGCAAAAAACACATTTAAATCCAAACCAGAACGAATTAAGGTTTCCCCTGTCCCCCACCAACAAATATTGTGAAATGAGTTCAAGAATTGTTACTGAGATAATGCATGCTGCATTCATAAGGGCATGTGTATTCCAAGAAGAAAAGTGTTTCTGAAAGTGACATTTTCTGGAATATTCTCTCAATTGACATATTTGTCACCACAAAATGCACTGTGCAGAGACAATGCTGATTCCAAATCACAGTAGGCAAAATAGGGGGTTGAGACATCTTTAATTATATTTTGAGGATGGAAGAGTAATTTGTTATACTAGGGATTGTTTTGTTAATGAAAATGCCTCTATATCCATCATTTATGGATTAAAATTGCTTCAGGGACATTGATCGCATGTCACACTTCACTTCACCTATGTACTGTGATGATGAGAATGCCTGAACTGTGTCTAAGAAATATAAACCACATTCAGCCTCAGATGAGAAATCATTGTCCAGCAAGTGAATCCAGCACTTTCATCAACTTGTTAGGTACATTGTGAAATAAACTGTGAAGTAATTGAATAATGGCAGTTTCCATGCTCCCAATATCTGTTAAACAGATTTTCTTGACTCTTTTGCTTTGAGCCACCAGTAGAAAGTAGAAAATTCACCTGAAAGAGCTTATTTATTTTTCTAACAAACCTATCTACCCAAAAGCCATTTTCGCCCTTTTCATAATAACAAATAGTGATTCAAAGTTAAAAACAAAACAGTTAAAATAAGTCATTTGTTATTTCCTTTGTTTCAGTGTGCTATAGTTGGATTTTTCATAAAGTGGGAATCAATCCACTCCCAAGCTAAAATCCAATATGCCAGGCTTAATAACCAACTGTAAACCAATCCAAACCAGGATTTTGAATGGAAACAGTGATGTGCCTCTTGGTGTCTTTGAAGAAGCAGTGAACGGAGCTGCTAAAAAAGCCAGAGAGATGGAGAAGAGATATCCCTTTTCTTCCTTCTTTTCAGAAGGATTCACAAAAAGTTTCTGCTAGCTGTCTATGGTGTATCTCACAGTAACTCCTCAGGAAGAAAGATGGCCTTCAGGAATTGTCATATTTCTGCAGGGAAAATGGCATTTTTAGACTTGTAGTGCCAATTGCATGTTTACAAATGGACTGACTCGATGGATTATGAGACAATGGAAGTAGCTGGTGTTATTGAGAAGGAGGAAAATCACATAAAATAAATTGAAAATTTTCCATGTGTAAGAGAATATGATATTCTGAAATATAGAAGTTCATGCCTTAAATTTATATACTTCATCCACTTGAACAATAATAGCATTTCCAGAGTACTATAAGGGAGACATTGTTAGATAGTTGGTCCCATATACAAAATATAATATAAAGCTTTTATTAAAATATCAAATGATTTTTCATAAGATAAATATTTAGGATTTTTAAATATTCTTGCATTAACCTGAGATTCAGTGCCAAGTCTACAATCATGGAATGTAATCACCTCTATTGGCCAATAGAAGATCAAAGAGCAAGTCTTGTGCATTGGACTCTTTCCATGTTACCTCATCTGTCTATATAACCTTAAAAAGTATGAGAAGAAAGCCTAGTCTTACATTTAAGAATACTATTCCTATGTGTTGTGACCTCAATTTCCTTGCATATAAAGTTAACTTTATATTCCATGCTAATTCATGGATTTGTCCTCACAAGTAAGAGTGAGTGACATTATGTTGCCTGAATAAAAATATACACAGTTGTATCCCTGATCACAGTTGAAATACTTAGATATTTAAAACTTTTAGAGCTTGTACTGTTTTTATTGTTTCAAGCTATTGTTCTGAGCTATAATTTAATGTCTCTATTAAGAATATTTAGAAGCAAAAGTCATTGTACTTACAGCCTGGTCCTTCATGCATGCAGGGATGCTTCGAAAAGTTTAAAGAAAATGAGTTCAGCCGGCGCTGTGGCTCAATAGGCTAATCCTCTGCCAGCGGCACCCGCACACCGGGTTCTAGTCTCGGTCAGGGCGCCGGATTCTGTCCCGGTTGCTCCTCTTCCAGTCCAGCTCTCTGCTGTGGCCCGGGGGTGCAGTGGAGGATGGCCCAAGTCCTTGGGCCCTGCGCCCGCATGGGAGACCAGGAGAAGCACCTGGCTCCTGGCTTCGGATCAGCACGCTGGCTGCAGCGGCCATTGTTGAGTGAACCAACGGAAAAGGAGGACCTTTCTCTCTCTCACTGTCTAATCTGCCTGTCAATAAATAAATAAATAAATAAATAAAAGAAAATGAGTTCAAATAGAGTACAAAATAATGTAATATATATGAGTGAAATTGACATTTTTAGAGTTGATTAATTTTTACAGCTCTTGTCTCTACTCTTGAAAAACCATGGTTTTTTTTTTTTCTTCTATTTGATGAACTCTTCTTAGTGGAGGGTTAATCTTATGATTATAAAATAAACTGAAAGTACGTCATTGTAAAATTTAAAAGGAAGATTAAGAAATTAGGGAGTGTGGGAGCATATGTAGAAGGGACAATAGGGTAAGTATCTCTATTCTCCTAAATCTGTATATATGAAATACATTAGATTTGTTTGCCTTATATAAATAAAAAAGAAAGTGGAGGTATAAGTTTATTTTAGTACACAAATATTTTAAATATATGCATAATTTTTCATAATATGCATTTTCATGAACTTTTTAAAGACCATTCAAATTCATGGATTTCAAAATTTTGCACCAAAATAAACTTACATTTTTCTCATTTATTTGAAGGGTATATATATATATATATATAGAGAGAGAGAGAGAGAGAGAGAGAAAGAGAGAGGATATTGATCTTCCATGTACTGGTAAACTTCTCAAATTCCTACAACAGAGAGGCCATGATCCAGGTTTTCCACATGATGGCATGGACCAGAGTATTTGAACTATT
Organism: Oryctolagus cuniculus; assembly: GCF_964237555.1. NCBI lineage: Eukaryota > Metazoa > Chordata > Mammalia > Lagomorpha > Leporidae > Oryctolagus > Oryctolagus cuniculus. The sequence continues at coordinate 127,422,793 of NC_091453.1, forward strand.
CCTGCTGCCTTCCAGCATGGGCATTAGCAGGAGTCTGGAGTCAGAAGCAAAGCTTGGACCCAAATCCAGAGACTCTGATATAGGATGGGAGTGTTCCAAGTATCATCTCAACTGCTGCACCAAATGCCCACCCTGAAAATAATCTTATCTTGGAGCCAGCACTGTGATGCAGCGGGTTAAAGCACTGGCCTGAAGTGCCGGCATCCCACATGTGTGCCGGTTCGAGTCCCGGCTGCTCCTGTTCCGATCCAGCTCTCTGCTATGGCCTGGAATAGCAGTAGAAGATGGCCCAAGTCCTTGGGCCCCTGCAAACACATGTGAGACCCAGAAGAAGCTCCTGGCTCCTGGCTCCTGGCTTCGGATCAGCGCAGCTCCAGCCACGGTAGTTATCTGAGGAGTGAACCCACGGATGGAAGACCTCTCTCTCTTTCTCTACCTCTCTAACTCTGTCTTTCAAGTAAATAAAATAAATCTTTTTAAAAAAATCTTATCTTTTCTCTTTTCCATGAAATTTTTGAAATGCCCTCATATATGGGGGATAATTGATATAAAAACAAAGAATTATGGAGAAGATAGATGATAGTGATAATATACCACTCAACTGTCCTTCAACATAAAAAATATTTAACAATCAAAGCCTGGTCCATTATCTGCCCAATTGAAAGCATTCATAGTCGAGACCATCTCTCCTTTTCAGGTCAAGTCCTGATATTGTATCAACTGGTCAAGACTGTTTTTTTTTTTTTTTTGAATGAAGACTCACTGATTTATTTATTCAACAAACATTTATGGAGTCCTGATTCTATGCCAAGTACAATGCTAGGTGCTAGTAATGCAAACAACACAGAAGACTCTGTCACTATCCTCATAGAATGTGAGCAAAGTGCATGCCATTTCTGTTGTATTTGCCCAAATGTCTAGCTTAGTTTCTACTGCATGGTAACTTTTTCTAAACATTTTATTTATTTTTTTGAGAGGTAGAGTTACAGTGAGAGAAAGAGACAGAGAAAAAGGTCTTCCCTCTGCTGGTTCACTCCCCAAATTGCCCCAGTGGCCAGCGCTGCGCCAATCTGAAGCCAGGAGTTAGGAGCTTCTTCCGGGTCTCCCATGCCAGTGCAGGGGCCTAGGCACTTGGGTCATCTTCTACTGCTTTCTCAGGCCATAGCAGAGAGCTAGATCGGAAGAGGAGTAGCCAAGATTAGAACCGGTGCCCATATGGGATGCTGGCACCACAGGTGTAAGATTAACCAACTGGATCACATCGCCAGCCCCAAATTACCTTATATTTTAAAATAAATGTAAAATAGCCATTCTTAAAACAACAAGTATTGATTTAAAATAATTTTAGCATTGAGATTATCAAAGTATTTTATTGGCTAAAGCCATCTATATTTGTATCATACTTCTGGTAAAAACTTTTCCAGTGTTTGGCATTGTGTTAGGCACTTAGAAAATGTTTGCCTAATTGAATTATGTTTCATATTTTATCTCTTGGAATTTCCTAGGGAACAAATGGCCACAATCTAAACTGTTACTCTCTAAGATGTGTGTAAAATGTGTTAAGTGTTAAACCTGAGATTGGATTTAAATACTGAGTCCTGGAACCGGAATTTATTTCATGAGCCATATCACAAGCACATTTTGCTTTGAATTAAAAAGAAGAGATTATTACAGGGTTAATTTGTTATTATCCACTACTTTTCACCTTGTTATTGTTATAAAATGTCAAGATAGGAAATTAGTAAGAGGAATAGAGCATGAATACAAAAACTCTTTGAATCTGGACCTCCAGAAAAGACATCTTCAATTATCAACTTATTAATTATTATTTTGAATTCCACTCTTATAGTGGGGCCAGTTGGAAGCATAGCATGTAAGGTGTCACCCAATAGAGGGATATGCTCATGGACTAAACTAACAATGATAATGTTTTCTTAGGAGCTGAGGGAATAATTAGAGCAATAACTTTTGGAGCCTTCATTTCAGAAAAGCTCATGCTTCAACATTCAAATAATAATTACATTAATCTGTAGATTATTCAGCTGAAATATTAAATCCTTTGGCACAGACTTAATGAAAATTGTCATAATAGTGCCAAAAAGAAATCTTATGGCTGCCTTTTAAATATCCAAAGAAATTCTCCATTGTTGTGATAAAATACAGATGTGGCTTAGAAAGAAACTTGCATAGTGAGCAAAAATAGAATATATAATTAGAACACAGAGGGTTTAAATCAAATTAATCTTCATCTGACAGGAACAGTTACATTTACATCATTGAGTGCAAAGTCATAGCCAAAATTGAAATTATAAACAGATAATTATGATAAGAGAGGACACTTATGCTGACTTTTCTTATGCATAATTGGCAAGCATACAAAATGCAATGCTTGTTCTAATTAGAATTAGCATTAAAAGATGACAGTTTTGATGAATTCTGGGTTTTGCCATAAAATAAGTTGTTTAAATAATTAAACCTCGGACATGCAAATGTATTAGCTTGTTTGTTGAAGATCAGAACAGGAAACAAGTTTAGGAATACAATTTTAATGGTGTGAATGATATAAATGATGTTAATTTCTTTTATTAACTTTTTAGACTTTGTTTTGTTGTGTTTTTTTTTTCTGAGAATTTGATTTTGTTCTTAAAATCTGCCATTCAATTTCTTGTGCAAAGTTTCTTTTTGCTAGTATACTTAAATACACACACATCTTATAAAAATATAGAATCTCATTCACTTGGCATGCACAGAGTTTGTGATAGTTCAGAAATACAGATCTCCAAAGACCAGGTGATCCAATCCCTTTATTTCACCTGAAGTTCAAATTCTTTATTTGTGAATCAATGTAATCAAGAGAACATTTGCTTCCCCTTGGCAAATCCTTTGAAATATTTGTTCCTGTATCCCTTACTAGATTTAATCTCTTAGACTGGGTGACATTTCCAACTATCCTGACAATTGAGAGAAGCAGGGTAAGGTATTGACCAACATTTTTGGGCTTCTAATGGACGTAGGAGTCATTTCTTGGTGCTAAGTGCTTTACCACTGCATATTATTTACTCTTCTTGATTTATCTCCCATTTACTCTGTTCTTAGTTTCTTTCTCCTCTCTCCCTTCTTCCAAGGTGGAATTTATAGTCTCCTCAGTAGCAACTGTGAGTCTAGCTGTTCAATTTTCCAGAGGCTCTTAGGACTAATTTCATTATTTGCCATTAAATTCATTCTTTCCTATAGTTATGAATATTATTACATGTTGTGAAACTACTAATTCTGTCAGTTGCAAATGTATGGGTTCCTAGCAAGAAAGGTGGTACCACCAATAGAAATTTATTTCAGAGTTCCCTATTTCTTGACTTTGGGTAAGGAGTTTTTCTCTACATAAAGTATACTTCACTTCTATAACATATAGGATTTCTGCTGAGGGTAGCATTGGATGCCTTATTGTCTAGGACCCTTTTAAATCACTGAAAATGATTGTAGATTTTTCATCCTAAGAATGTCTCTAAAAGCAAAGAAGATTCTGAACTGTCAAGGATGGTTTAGGGTGATACCATTGAGGTTTCTCAAACAGCTTTCCTCTTGGCTTCGTGTTCTTGCAAAATATTCCAGACCTCAGAAATGTCAGAAAAAAGCACTAAAACATGGATTCTCCCTTCAATCTGGTTAAAAACATCTGTCTTTAGCTTCCACATTTTGGTTTGCATTGTGGTTTTGTTTGGTTGGTTGAATTGGTACTAAAAGCAGAAGCAAAGGAAAAAGATTGTGAAACTCCTAATCTTGTCTTCATATTTGACTTTAGAGCCCACAGTAATATGACACTTAAAATGGCATCTGAATATAACTTCTTAGAAGACTGTATTGTACAAATGATGTTTTCAGCATCCATTACAGAAAAGTTTCCTGTATTTTATATTTTATTAATGAAAAGCAATTTGAAGTGATAGAGGATTTTCATTGCCCAAACAAGATGATAATTTAATATTAGCTCTGACAAATATTACAGTTATGATTAGGTTAAGTGACTGTAGTTGACTAAAATACAGTTGTAAATGCTAAATATTAATGATTTGTTAAATAAGAGTACTTTATTTAAGAAATGACATCATGGAAGAGTGTGACTGTGAAGTAACAATTGGTGTTCTTATGACCATTAAAGGAAGATTTCCGTCTTTAAGAATTTAACAAAACACCTCGATGATGAACTCTGAAGAAAGTTTCCAATTCAGAGATTTAGCCATGTCAACTGATTGACTTCTGACAGAAGGCTTTCTCTGGAATTTTGTTCACAAGTCCTCCTGCCACCTAAAATTCAGCATAGAGAGAGAAAAACATTCGAAAGCTGGTGATTTATAATATACTTAAAACTGAATGCTGAACAAATTAATTTGCTAAAACCTAAAAAAAGGCTCACAAATTTTAGCCATCTTGATAGAGATTATTAGTGATTCAGTTGTTTATTCTTCATGAAATAAAACAGCTTATTTTCACAGCATGGCTTATAATGTAGGTAAATGATAGGCTGTTTTTAAATTTATTTTCATTTATTAGAGAAAGAGAGAGAGAGAGAGAGAGAGAAGGAGAGAGGAAAGAAAGATATTGGTCTTCCACCCACTAGTTCACTCCCCAAATGTTCGCAGTGGCGAGAGATGCACTGATTCAAAGCCAGTAGCCAGGTGCTTCCTCCCGGTCTCCCACGCGGGTGTAGAGGCCCAAGCACTTGAGGCATCTTCTACTGCTTTCCCAGGCCACAGCAGAGAGCTGGATTGGAAGAGGAGCAGCCGAGACTAGAACCGGCACCCATATGGGATGCCGGCTCTGCAGGCGGAAGGTTAACCTACTGCACTCTGTCACCAGCTCCAGGCCTTATAGAATCTTGAATATAACATTTGAAGAGTCCGAGTGGAGAAAGCCTCTTACTTTTTCATGAAGATTGTAAAACGCATGTTAACACAGTCTCTTTGATCAGTTTATGTTGAATTCTCAGTTGCTCACTGAAATTATTTGCAATTTGATAAAATTTAAATATATTTCACATCACAGAATTAACATTGCAATACTGAAACTATGGTCTTTAGAAGGGCTTTCTGGAAAGGTAGGCCCTTTGCTGGCTTCTGGAAATCTGGAATCATAGATATTTCTTAGCTGAAAGAGGTAGGCCACTATGCCTAGGCTGCATGTGTGAATGATGTCTTTTTCCATTGTGTTACTGCCATTTATATTTTCAACATCATAAACCTTATTCATCATTGAACCATTTTCTGAGTCCAGTGAGACCCTCTTGTGATTCTCCAAACATCTCAATTGTTTCATGTCCACACCTAATGGGATTAAAATGTACCTAGGACTAACTTTCTTCTTTGTGTCATTTGAGAGATGAAAATAGCAACTGTCTAGTGCAATATGTCCAATTATAAAGGCCTGCTGATTTGTCACAAGCAGAATCAAGACCTGCATTTCCTCCAAATTACTATCTTCTCTTTTCCATCTGTAATTGCGAGAAAAAGGCCCCTGATTTATATATTGAAACTGTAGTAATGAGCTTCAGTCCAACCCACTGAATTCCTGAAATAGGGCCAATTTATAATCTTGCCACCTTCTTTGTGTTTTGACTGGCAATAATCCAACTAAAGATAGTAGTAAATATTTCTCTTATCTGACACCAGATGATCCTCAGTCACTCCAATTGTGGATTCATTTGCTCTGTCACTGTAACAGATGTTACATTCGATCATGGACATCAATGTTTCAGAGCATTAACAAGAGAAGGGCTTATAGGAAAGTGAACACACATGAGTCTGCTGATTTAATTCACCCCAATGCTGGCATGTTATGTCCAGTTTTGTGAATAGTTTTTAGAGGACATAATTTTAAGAGGGAATTAGTTTTGTGCATTCTAGATAGCCAGGAAAAGTAAAAGGTAGAAAGACAGGACCTCAATTTGAAATGAAAGGACAGATCAAAAGTTTACTTGCAAAAGACACCTGCAGAATTCATGCAAGACTGAATATAACCAGGAGACTGCTGGCCCAACAAATGTGTTTTTTGACCCCTAATAGGTTACAGTGTGATTTAGTAGGTCACATTTCACTTCCTTTATGGGCATTTGTACATCTTCTTTTCAGGGTAATTATCTCAACACATATCTAACATGGCAATGTAATTGACACTTGTTTTGATTAAGTTATAGGTTAATGAACCAACTGACTTCTTTAGACCAAATCATTCATATTTTGTTTTTGAAATGAAATAGAAATCTATTTAGAAGGCAATGTTTGATATATGAAATTCTCAGATGGCTGACAACTTTGATTTCTCATCCTTTATGCATCACAGTGTGCAGTCATGAAGAAAAGATTATACAGGCATCTAAAAGCAGCTTGGATGTTTGAAATTTAGAATCCAAGAGGAAAGAATAGTAAAATGATGTTTTTGATGAGTTTAGTATTGGTTGTATAAAACACCATGTGATTATTATAGATAAATAGCTTGCATTAGAGTTTTTTTCTACCGAACCCCATATGATTTTCAGATATAATAAATGATTACTTGAAATTTTCAATTAAAAACTATTACAAAATTTATTTGGGATATAATCCTTTTACTGTATAAGGAAAAGTGTATGATGGTTTTATTTTTAGGAGTTTCTAAATAGTTGGTGGCAATGAAGAAATAAAAGATACTAAATCTAGAATGGGAATTAAGAAAACAGATGACTTATAATTATTTTACATTGTCATGAAATTATACCCTGTGGAATTTTAACCAATAAAACATGGGATGATAAAGTATAATGGTGACTAATCTTTCATCTGTCATTGATAAGGAAGTAATTGGATATGTGTGAATGATTCTTTTTTTTGTTGAAAAATACACATGTGTATAAAATAATACTAAAAGACCATATATCAAAATATTAAATATGGTTATTTCTAGTTGTGTGAGCTATACATTCTTCTTTTTCATTACAAAATGTTCTAAGTTTTACAAAAAACTGTGTATTTTTATGATATAAAAGAAAATTATGTATTTTCTAAAGTAGTAATTAATGCAGTGCCCTATTCAAGTAAAAGGGACCATTGTGGTTACATTTTTTTCAAATCTCCATGAGAAGAAAACTACCTTCCATTCCTGGGTTTCCAACCCTTCTTACATAGACTCTTACAACCAAATTTGAGTGACAGTGAAATTTCACAAGCACTTGTGAATAGGATAGTCTTCTGAGTAGTAAATGAGATTCATCTTGGAAATATGCAAAACTGGGGAGGAAAATGAATCATAATGGCAAATGCAAATGATAAGATTCTATGCAGAATGGGGCCAGCACTGTGGTGCAGCGAGTTAAAGCCCTTGGCTGAGGCACTGGCATCCCTATGGGCACCAGTTCTAGTCCTGGCTACTCCTATTCTGATCTAGCTCTCTGCTGTGGCCTAGGAAAGCAGTGGAAGATAGCTCAGAGGAGGCTTCTTGCTCCTGGCTTTGGATCAGTTCAGCTCTGGCTGTTGCAGCCATTTGGGGAATGAACTGGCAGATGAAAGACCTCTCTTTGTCTCTATCTCTCTCTGTAACTCTGCCTTTCAAATAAATAAAAGAAATATTTTAAATAAAAAAGATGCTATGGAGGGGCCAGTGCTATGGCATAGTGGGTAAAGCCGCCACCTGCGGTGCCGGCATTCCATATGGGCGCCGGTTTGATACCCTGCTGCTCCATTTCCTATCCAGCTCTCTGCTATGGACTGGGAAAGCAGTAGAAGATGGTCCAAGTCCTTGGGCCCCTGCACCCACGTGGGAGACCTGGAAGAAGCTCCTGGCTCCTGGCTTTGGATCAGTGCAGCTCCACCCATTGCAGTCATCTGGGGAGTGATCCAGCGGATGGAAGACCTCACTCTCTCCCTCTCTCGAAGTCTCTACCTCTGTGTAAATTGGCTTTCAAATAAATAAATCTTTAAAAAATACATTGTCAAATGTTACGTGAAATCATCTCTCATTTCCGGAGCCCTTGGAGCAGTGAGATTTTATGATGGAAAATAGGATATAATGTAGTTCCCATATTTGTACTGGATGTTTGGGAGCTATGTTTGCTATTCAGAGTTACTCAGCATTAGACATAAATAGAAAACTGGGAATAAAAGGCCTCTGAATGCACATGAAACTTGACCCCTCATAGGAAATCAGAGCTAGAAGTCATTCATTTTGCAAAGCATTAGAATCTGTGAGATATATAATCACCATGTTCTAATTAGTTACTTCACATACACATTCTAGGACATTTGAGAGACTACACCCATTTCCTAGAATAACCTCTGAATGAAGAAATAGGACCCTTTTTGAGTAACTAAAAATACAGTTAGCAGCACAATCTTGTCAGAAATAGCTAGTCGAGATACCTGCTTATATCCCTGTCACTTCTTAATTTACTAACTGTTGTTGGATTATGTCACAACATTTCCCAAAAAGGAATTAAGCTAGCCAAAATGTTTAAATACTTTATAATAAAGACAAATCAAGTAATAATTAAAAAGCCATAAAAATTATGTAGAAGAGGGAAGAGACATACCAGGAACTTCACATAAAATCATCATCCATAGTTCCACTTAGGTTCTGGTAATTACTTTTTTGGAAGAGGTAGATGCATAGCCTCCTCATATGAGCCCAGAATAACACAGAAGAAAACAAGAGATTCTGGAAAGTTCTGTGTCTGACACAGTATTGACATATACAGTGTACTTGTGCTTAAGGAGAAGCACTATTAACAGTCCTATCTCTTCCTCCCATTTTCTCCCTTTCTTCCCATTTTGCTGACTTCATATCCTACAATCAATTCTCCATTGTTCATCAGCTTTTCCTTGCTTCCAAGATGTAAATAACTTGGTTAAAGCTATTGCAATATTGATGGTCACTGCTTTTTTATTAGTTATTTATTTATTTGAAAGCATTACAGACAGAGGATGGATAGATAGATAGATAGATAGATAGATGGATAGATCTGTCTTCCATCTGGTAGTTCACTGTCTAAATGGCCAAAAAGTTCAAGGTCAGGCCAAAGCCAGAGGCAAGAATCTGCTTTGAGGTCCACAGGCTTGGCCCATCCTCCATTGCTTTCCTAGGTGCAATAGCAGGGAGCCTGATCAGAATTAGAGCAGCAAGGGCTCAAACTGGCACCCAAATGGGATGCCGGTGCTGCAGGTGGCAGTTTAACCCACTGTACTGCAGAGATGAGTTGGGTCACCAGTTTTTGTTTTTGTTTTTGTTTTTGTTTTTTTGAAAAAGTCTAAAATTAACCTGTTCAATTCTTCTAGAATCCCCCCACAGCTTACTCCAATCATTGTTAACACATTGATTTTATGTGGAGAAAATTTTTGGGGGGTCTCTGACTACTAGGTTTGGACTGCAGTTCATTTTTAAAAAAAAAAACTAGGAACTCTTTATTTAAAATATGCAATCTTCATTCATTTCATATATACAAATTTAGGAACATAGTGTGTGTTCTTACTCTTCCCTCCCTCCCGCCTACAGTCTCACATTTCTTCCTCCTCTCTCTCCTATTCCCATTCTTATTTTTTACAAAAATCCATTTTCCATTAATTTATACCTACAAAGTTAACCATACACTAAGTAAAGTTCAAAAATAGTATAAAAAAAAAAAAACTGTTCCTCAACAGTCAAGACAAAGGCTGTTCAAAATAGCAGCATGTCAAAGTGTCAATTTCATTTCTATAGATTGCCTACTTTGATACACAGTTACCACAGATCAGAGAGAATACATGGCTTTTGTCTTTTTGGGACTGGCTTATTTCACTGAGTGTAATGGTTTCCAGTTGCATCCATTTTGTTGAAAACGACAGGATTTCATTTTATGTTTACCTCTGTGTAGTATTCCATGATGTACATATCCCATAATTTCTTTATTCATTTTTCAGTTGACAGGAATCTGGGTTGATTCCAGATCTTACCTATTGTTAATTGAGCTGTAATAAACATGGGGGAGTACAGATCACACTTTCATTTGCTGATTTCATTTCCTTTGGGTAAATTCCCAGAAGTAGGATGGTTGGGGCATATGGTAAATCTATATTCAGATTTCTAAGGTATCTCCATACTGTTTTCCACAGTTGCTGTGCCAGTTTACCTTCCCAACAACAGTGGGTTAATGTAGCTTTTCCCCCACATCCTTTCCAGCATTTATTATTTGTTGATTTCTGTGTGAAAGCTATTATAACTGTGGTGAGGTGTAGCCCCATGGTGGTTTTGAGTTGCATATCCCTGATGGCAATGGATCTTGAGAATTTTTGCCTGACTCTGTGGGCATTTAAATTTCTTCTTTTGAAAAATGCCTGTTTAAGAACCTTTGCCCATTTCTTAACTGAATTTTTTATTTTGTTGGATAAATTTCTTAAGCTCTTTATATGTTCTTGAAATTAATTCTTTATCATTTGCATAGTTTGAAAATAATTTCTCCCATTCTCTTGGTTTCCTCTTCACTTTGCTAAGTGTTTCTTTTCCAGTGCAGAAGCTTCTCATCCTGATGTGATACAATTTTTCAATTTTGGCTTTGGTTGTCTGTGCTTCTAGGGTATTTTCAAAGCACTTTTTGCCTATGCCAAGGTCTTATAGAGCTTCCCCAATATTCTCTACTAATTTGATAGTATTCAGTCATAGATATAGGTCTTTGATACGTTTTGAGTGGATTTTTGTGTAAAGTGTAATGTAGTGGTCTTGTTTCATACTTCTACATGAGGAGATTCAGTTTTCCAAGCACCATTTGATAAAGAGAATGTCTTGCTCCAGGGATTGATTTTAGTTCCTTTGTCAAAAATAAGTTGGTAGTAGATGCGTGGATTGATTTCTGGAGTTTCTGTTCTGGTCCATTGGTCTGCAAGTCTGTTTTTGTGCCCGTACCAGGCTATTTGGATTATAACTGCCCTGTAGAATGTCTTGAAATCTGGAATTGTGATGCCTCCAGCTTTGTTTTTTTGTTTGTTTGTTTGTTGTATAAGACTTTATTATTCAGGGTCATTCAGTGATTCAGGGTTATTCAGCTATTCAGGGTCTCTTACGTTTACATGTGAATGTAAAAATCATTTTTTCCTACATCTGAGAAGAATATCCTTCGTGTTTCAATTGGAATTCCATTAAATCTGTAAATTGTCTTTCAGTAGTGTGGACAATTTGGTGATATTAATTCTTCCAATCCATGAACATGGAAGATTGTTTCATTTTTTGTGTCCTCTTCTATTTCTTTCTTTAGTATTTTGTAATTCTCATCATAAAGATCTTTGGCATCCTTGGTTAAATTTATTCTGAGGTATTTTATTTTTTGTAGCTATTGTGAATGGGATTGATCTTTGCCATGACATTGTCTTTGTATACAAAAGCTATTGTGTTTTGTGTGTTAATTTTATATCCTACAGCTTTACAAAACTATTTTATGAGTTCCAGTAGTCTATTAGAGTGGTGTTTTGGATCCCTTATATACTAATTCATGCCATCTGCCAATAGGGATAGTTTGATTTCCTCCTTTTTCCTTTTCAACTTGTATTCGTTTGATTTCTTGTTGTGGCCTAATGGCTCTGGCTAAAACTTTCATTGAATAGCAATGGTGAGAGTGGAAATACTTGTCTGCTTCCAGATCTTTGTAGGGATGTTTCCAACTTTTCCCCATTAAATAAGATACTGGCCATGGATTTGTCATAAATTGCCTTTATTGTGTTGAGGGAAATTCCTTCTATACCCAATTTGCTTACGGTTTTCATCATGAAAGGATGTTATATTTTATCAAAAGCTTTCTTTCTGCATCTATTGAGATAATTATATGGTTTTTATTTTTCAGGTTGTTAATGTGACATTTATTGATTTGTGAATGATGAACCATCCCTGCATACTAAGGATAAATCCCACTTATCTGGGTGAATGACCTTTGTGATGTGTTGTTGGATTTGGTTGGCTAGTATTTTGTGGATGATTTTTGCATCTATGTTCATCAGGGTAATCCATCAGTAAAACACTTTCTCTGATGTATCTTTTTCTGGTTTAGGAATTAAGGTGATGCTGGCTTCATAGAAGGAGTTTTGGAGGATTTTCTCCCTTGCAGTTGTTTTGAATAGCTTGAGAAGAATTGGAGTTAGTTCTTTAAATGTCTGATAGAATTCAGCAGTGAAGCCATCAGTTCCCAGGCTTTTCTTTGTTTGGAGGGTCTTTATTACTAATTCAGTCTCCATCTGGGTTATTGATCTGTTTAGATTTTCTATGTCTTCATGGCTTAATTTTGATAGGTTGTATGTTTCCTTGAACCTGCCCATTCCTTCTGGGTTCTGCCATTTGTTAGAATACAACTCTTTGTAATAATTTCTGGTGATTCTTTTTATTTCTGTGGTATCTATTGTTACATTCTTTTTCATCCCTGAGTTTATTGATTTGGCTCTTCTCCCTCTTATTTTTGCTTGTTTATTTCGTTACTTGGGCCAATGGTGTATCAGTTGTGTTTTTTTTTTTTTAACAAAAAATCAGCTCTTTATTTCAAGGATATTTTTATTGTGCTTTTGTTTGGATTTTGTTTATTTCTTCTGTAATTCTTCTTTCCTCCTACCAATTGTGGGTTTGGTTTGTTATCGTCTTTCTACGTCCTTGAGATGCATTGATAGCTCATTTATTTGTTAGGTATGATGTATTGTCATCTTTATTCATTTGCAGAAAATTTAATACTCTTTTGATTTCTTCTGTGATCTATTGTTGATTCAGGAGCATGTTGTTCAGTCTACATTTGTTTGCATATGTTCTAGAAATTCTTGAGTTGTTGTTTCCAGTTTCATTCCTTTGTGGTCAGAGAAGATACTTGGTGTGATTTTATTTTTTATGAATTAGCTGAGACTTGCTTCATGGCATAGTATGTGGTCTATCCTAGAGAAATTTCCAAGGACTAATGAGAAGAATGTGTATTCTGCAACTATAGGATGAAAAGTTCTATAGATATCTGTTATTTCCAATTGGCCTAAAGTGTTGATTAATTCTGTTGCTTCTTTGTTGATTTTCTGTCTGGTTGATCTGTCCATTGCTAAAAGTGTGGTGTTGAATTCCACCATTAGTATTGTATTGGAGTCTTTGTCTCCCTTTAGATCCATTAATGTTTATTGTAAATAGCCAGGTGGCCTGTAATTGGGTGCATATACATTTATTATAGTCACATCTTCCTGATGAATTGATCCCTTAATCATGCATAGTGCCTTTCTTTCTCTCATTTAATAGTTTTTGTGTTAAAGTCTATTTTGTCTGATATTATGATGTTATTTTTTGGTTTTCATTAGCATGGGATATATTTTTCCATTCTTTCACTTTCTGTCTGTATGTATTTTTGTTGGTGAGATGTGTTTCTTGTAGGCAGCAAATAGAAAAATTATCTTTTAATCCATTCAGCCAGTCTATGTATTTTCACTGGAGAGTTGAGGTCATTTACATTCAAGGTGAGTATTGATAAGAAATTACTTGGCCCTGCCATTTTCCCATAAATATTCCTATGATATCCTTTGGATTTCTTTTGTATTTTTACTTGGAGATTTTTTTTGCCTTCACAGTCTTTCATAATGATGATTATGTTTCTAATGTTTCTGTGTGTAGCTTATCATTAAGCATCTTTTGTAAGGCTGGATGAATGGTGAGAAATTCTTTAAATTTCTGTTTGTTATGGAATGTCTTTATTTAACCTTCACTAATAAATAAGGCCTTTGCAGAGAACAGTATTCTGGGTTGACAAGTTTTTTTTTTTTTTTTCTGTTAAGACTTGAACTATGTCTTTCCACTCTGTCCTAGCCCATATGGTTTTTGATTAGAAGTCAGATATGAGACAAATTGGAGATCCTTTGAAAGTAATCTGGCTTTTCTCTTGTGCACATTTTAGAATCTTTTCTTTAGGGTGTAATGGGAAAGTTTGACTACAATTTGTTATGGTTAAGAACTTTTCTGGTCACGTTTATTAGGAGTTTTATGTGCTTCCTGTACTTGGACATCCCTTTCTTTCTCCAAATTGGGGGAGCTTTCTGTAATTATTTCACAAAATAGGCCTTCTAATCAATTCTCTTTCCATGACACCAGGAACTCCCATGACCTGTCTGTTGGGTTTTTTGATAGTATCACATAAATCTGCAAAGGAGTTTTTATTTTTTCAAATTTTTCATCTTTTTTGTCTGACTGTAAAATTTCCAGAGATTTGTTTTCTAGCTCAGATGTTCTTTCTTCTGCCTCAACAAGTCTGTTGTTAAAGCTTTATGCTGCATTTTTATTTGATCTATTAAATTCTTCATTTCTAATATTTCATTTTGTTTTATCTTCAAAATCTCTATTTTTTATGGGAAAATTTTAATTCATGTCATGTATGAATTTATTTAATTCATGGATTTGCTTCTGAGTAATCATATGATTAACCTTTGAATTCTGTTTCTAGCACTTCATCAATCTCTTTATCTTCACATTCTTTTTTTTTTTTTAAGATTTGCTTTATTTATTTGAAAGACACAGATACAGAGTGAGGTAGAGACAGAGAGAGAGGTCTTCCATCCACTGGTCCACTCCCCTGAGGGCCGCAACTGCCAGAGCTGTGCTGATGCAAAGCCAGGAGCCAAGAGCTTCCTCTGGGTCCCCCACATGTGTGCAAGGGCCCAAAGACCTGGGCCATCCTCCATCGCTATTCCAGCCACAGCAGAGAGCTGGATCAGAAGAGGAGCAGCCAGGACTAGAACCGGCACCCGTATGAGATGCCGACACCTCTGGCCAGGGCTTTAACCCACTGCGCCACAGCACCGGCCCCTATCTTCACATTCTAATATTGAAGTGTTGATGTGTTCCATTGGGAGAGTCATGTTGTCTTCCTTATTCTTGTTTCTTGAATTTCTGCATTGACTTTTAGGTATTTGTGGAGATACTTGTTGTTGTTGTTGTTTCCTCTGATGTCTTTTATCTCTGGACCATGCACCTGTGGCTTAGTGGAATATCTGCTTATTCAGTGAATATCCAGAGGTTTGTGCTGGTCGTGGCTGGGGAGTTCTGTCTAGTACTACAGGGTTGGGAGGATTCCAGGGTGACACTAAAGTTGGATGTGGTAGATCTCCTCTTTTTTTCTCTTTATCGGAGGGGAGGGTTTGATGAACTCTGTTGGTATAGTCACAACCTCACCTGCTGTCTTCCAAAGTGGTCAATATCTGGGTGCTAGCCCACAGTAGGTGCAATATTCATCCACGCAGCCACAAGAACAACAGAAATAATCTGTGCACTCTTCAATGTGAGCACAGATCCTGCTGCAATGACCCGGCTCAGGCAATTAGGGAGCCCATAGCATGTGGAGCTGCCAACAGTAACTGTCAAGAAACTCGGCCTCAGCCTGTGCCCTCCCATGCAGCCACAGTGTTTCCACAGCTCCAGCACACAAGGCTTTGAGAGTCAGAGTCTCGGAGCACAGAGGATCCACTCCACCCCACCAGTCCGTCCCATTCACAGAGAGTTGTAGATGCTTGCAGAGCCAGCTGCCTGTGGGTTTTCCACCAAAGCAGTTTGAGTCTCGTAGTCTGTGACATGCTGGGAGGCTGGGGGCATCTCACAGTCCTGTGTGGTCACGGGCCCCCCTGTTAATTCTCCAAGCCAAGCTCAGGTGTCTCTTCTTGGCTTTTTGCTGCATGCACAGACACAAGCTGGCACAGCTGTTATATGTGTTCAAAATGGTGCCCATCCACAGTCAGTTGCAGGGTACTATTATTGGGGGGAAAGGAAGAGAAAAACATTCCCCTTTTTTTCCTCTAGGTTGGCACAGGGCTTCAGGCCAGACTCATGCCAGGCTTTCCCCACAGCTATATTGCCAATGGGTTGGGTTTCTGCATTCTGTTCTCACCTGCTTCTCCAAAGCTAGTGCTGAGGCTCTTGGCTGCTGGGCTCATGCTGTGTCTGTGTTCATACTGTGCTTCCACACTCTTCGCATAGATCTATAGCATTCCTCTCCCTTCTGTGGAATTTCCATTCCCTAACTCTTCCCTGAGGTTGAACCCTCTCCTCTTTTTTTAAAAATTATCTTCCTCTAGCCTAGAGCAGTGAGTGCCTCCCCATTCCACCATCTTGGAATATTCCAGTAGTTCATAACTAACAGGACAGGCAGCTCTCAGCAGAGTAATTGCCTGTAACTGTTCATTGTTCTTCAGCTCAATGACAGAAAGAAATTTAAGAACCAGTGAATATTTCATCATGTAATGAACTTTGGGGGGGTTTTTCAGTGGTCACAAAGAGTGAGGTGGACTGGAACTTGCAGAGAAAATATTACTGATTGCATAGTTCTTTTTTTTTTTTGACTCATTATAACTATGCATAATCAACCCATCCTTATTTTGAACGATTATTGAGGGAAATGTATATACCTTTAGGGAAAAGCTCTATTATACTACAGCCTAGTGTGGCCCCCTTTGTTCATTTAGATATGTTTGATATCAGGGTATATTTGTTACAAAAATTGAGTAGGGAGGCCGGCACCACGGCTCACTAAGCTAATCCTCCACCTGCGGTGCCAGCACCCGGGGTTCTAATCCCGGTCAGGGCGCCAGATTCTGTCCCAGTTGCTCCTCTTCCACTCCAGCTCTCTGCTGTGGCCCAGGAGTGCAGTGGAGGATGGCCCAGGTCCTTGGGCCCTGAGCCTGCATGGGAGACCAGGAGGAAGCGCCTAGCTCCTGGCTTTGGATCGGTGCTGCACCGGCTGCAATGCCTTGGCAGCCACTTGGGGGGTGAACCAACGGAAAAAAGAAGACCTTTCTCTGTGTGTGTCTCTCTCTCACTGTCTGAGTCTGCCTGTCAAGAAAATGAGTAGGTGGCCTAACAAGTCTTGTCCATTTCTTTTAATTCATAACTTCTTGCAAGTTGTATATATAAATTCTGTATATTATTCATGTTCTGTTCTGGTATCTGAAATTAGCTTATAAAATCTTAAAAACCTACAAACTAGAATAGTAATGATCCCTATGCTGCTGTGCATTTTCTCTTCCTAATAACACATGTTAAACATTTGAGTGATAGCTTTTGTTATTACTCATTTGCAAGCATTTTCCACATTGAATCTGTGAGGGGGGCATTGTCCCATTTTCCATATGAATAAAGTGAGGTCCAAAGTTAGGTTATTTTCTATAGCTGCTATAACAAACTATCATAAATTTGGTGGTTTCTAATGATAGAAATGTATTAGCTTATAGTTTGGGAGTCCAGAAGGCAGAAATTAAGATGGCTGCAGAGCCCTCTGGAGGCATTTGAGGAGAATCCACCCTTGCCTCTTACAGCTTTTGGTTGGCTTCTGGCAACCCACAGTGCAAAGCAACATCACTCCAGTTTTTGCTTCCATTTTCACATCCATGTCCCTTCTGTGTATCTATGTCTTTCACTTTTCTGTCTGTCTGTGTCCCCAGACCCCTTCTGCCTCTGTCTTGTTTTTATATTCAGGGCCCACTCAGATAATGCAAGCTAAGGCCCTCTTCCCAAAATCTTAAACTTATTCACATCTTTGTCACCTGTAAAATTATTCACTTTTGCCATAAAAGTTAATGTTCAGATTTCAGGAATTTGACCTAGAATAGTATTTTAGAGACCACTTATTTTGAGGTCTACAACAAAGGTTATACAACACCTATGTGACAGAACTGACACTGACTTGAATCTAGGTATCTTGATACCAAATCCTACATTCTTTCTGTCATTGTATTAAATTAGCCCTTATTTCTGCTCTAGAATAAATTTGGAGATGACTCGATGCTACCTCTGTATTTTAGAACTTAGGACAGAGTCTGAAAGAGAGGAGATGCTTTAGAAATAGTGTTAACAAATCATAGTAACAAATGTAAAAAACAAATGAAATCTGTAACGAGTGGAAAAGGATGTTATCTTCCCATTTCTCTACAAATAAGTGAAGGTTTTGCTTTGTACATTTCACTTTTAAAGACTTTCAAATATTATCTTAACTAAAAAGAATATCTTATTTCATTTTGTATTTTAGTGAGCTTATTATCAGTAACATGTTTAACATAAAATTTATTATTGACATGCCCTTTAATTTAGCCTGTCTAATTGGTGCTAATTTAGTTAGATTACATTAAATTACACCATTTAATGTAGCTATACGTAGGTCAAGAAATATATCTCAACAGGTTAGGTAATTTTTCATGCAGCTGAACAGTAAAAAAAATGGCACTGAAATGGCTGAAAAATGCAACAGTCCAAAATTAAAGTTATCCTGAAATCCTGCTAGAAAGAAACACAGAGTTTATCTTCAAGCTCTCCTCATTATTGCAATCTGTAAAAATTAGCCAAAGTACAAATCAGGAAAATAGGATTGACAACTGAAAGTGAATCAGAATCTTTACAAACAATGATCCTTGTCCAGCCTTCATTTTTGATTTTCTATGTTGGGGAGCAAATAATATTGAAAAAATTTTTCAAAATGTTGCTTCCCAACTTTAACTCTTATGTCTTTCTATTTGTATTGTATTGGTTAGATGATGAAAATATGGAGCTATTGACATGTTTTTCATTATTAGTATAATGAAAGACCAGCTGATAGTAAGAAAACACACACCCACAAATAAAACCTCACTCAGCCCCCTCGTTATATTTGGTGGTTACAAGTGAATCTGGCTGGTGCTGTGGCATAGTGAGTAAAGCGCCACCTGTGATGGTGGCATCACATACTGGTACTGGTTCAAGTTCTGGCTGCTCTGCTTCCAATGCAACTCCCTGCTAATGCACCTGGGGAAGCAGCAGGGCATGGCCCAAGTGCTTGAGCCCTTGCACACACATGGAAAACCCAGAAGAATCTGGCTTTGGCCTAGCCTAACTGCAGCTGCTGCGGCCACTTGGTGAGTGAAGCAGCAGATGGAAGATTTCTCTCTGTGTCTCTCTCTTTCTTTCTGTAACTGTTACTTTCAAATAAATGAATGAATATTTAAAAAAAAAAAAAAAACCTGAACGTGAAGAGCAGGCTTAGGCTGCATGTTGGCAGTAACCCTGCTGCACTGTACTTATTATCTAGTCTTGCTTCTGGTTTCTCTGAACTCTACCAGTTTGTGATGTTCATGTTCTTGACATATTTCCCAGAGATGACTAAATTGGCATTGGGACACCATACCACTGAGTTCTTTCAGTAATGTAATAACCATCCCAATATTGACCTGTCTCCACAGATCGTAGGATTGTAGATCGGAAGGATCTACAATGATTCTAATTAGACCCATACGTGGCTTTTTCCTTAGTTTTCTTTCAGATAGCTTTTAAAAAATTGAGGGAAGGGGCTGGTGCTGTGGTGTATCTGATAAAGCCACTGCCTGCAGTGCTGGCATCCCATATGGGCACTGGTTTGAGTCCTGGCTTCTCCACTTCTGATTCAGCTTTCTGCTATGGCCTGGGAAAGCAGTAGAAGATGGCCCAAGTCCTTGGGCCCCTGCACCTGCATGGGAAGACCCAGAGGAAGCTCCTGGATCCTGGCTTTGGATCAGCACAGCTCTGGCCCTTGCAGCCAATTGGAGAGTGAACCAGCGGATGGAGGACCTCTCTCTCTTCCTCTCTTTCTCTCTCTGTGTAACTCTGACTTTCGAACAAACAAATCTTTAAAAAAGAATGACAGAGACAGAGGAGGGGGAAGAGGGAAGGGGAGGGAAAGGGAGTATCTTCTATTCTCTTGTTCACTCTCCAAATGGCCTCAACTAGGAGCCAGGCCAGGGCTAAGCCAAAAAAGTAAGAAGCCAGGAACTCCATCCAAGTCTCCTATGTAGGTGGCAGGCACTCAAGTATCTGAGTCATCATCTGTGGCTTCCCAGGCACTAGCAAAAACCTGGATCAGAAGTGGAGAAGACGGGACTCACACTGGCATGTGGGACACAGGCATCCCAAATGACAGCTTAACCTGCTGGGCCACAACAACCGTCTATTCTGTGCTTCTCTCAAAGGGACCATTGAGATCATAGGTAAACCAGACATTGGATGCTGCAAGCCTTTTGAACTTAGTGGGCACCACAATGTATTATCAGCAGCCCTGTCTCCTTGTGTTTCCAGAACGTTGAGCTGGCTTTCCTTTTGAGCTTTCTATAGTCATGGGAGCAAATGACTCATAGAAAATTGGTTTTGTCATTGTGCACACCTGAAACTTCAGCCGTAGTGAATGACCTTTTCAGTGGCACGGGAGAAACTACCTTAGCCAGGGTGTAACAATAGGACAGGAGATCAAGGAAACTTATGTCAGAGAACTTGGAAGATTCACCAGCCATTGCTGTCAATATCCAACAGTGCTTTCGCAGTTGGCTTTGCCCTGCACATTGGGGCCAGGTTGTGGGTAACACCTAGCCACTGCCTTTAGCACCTGGGTTGCTGAAGTGAACCCAAGACTTGAAAGAGGGGCTTAGTTAAGGAAGAACTAGGCCACATTTAGAAGAGAGAAAATATCAAATTGGGAAAAATATTGCAGTCTCAGGTTGGCCAGACGGAAGTCCACATGTACAGGTCAGCAGCATTCTGACAAGGATATCTGCATTGGCTGAATCCTGGAGCTGAATAACTTGATGAGATGAACCTTTCCCCAGCACCTAATGCTTCAGTGTTTCAGAATTAGGTGGTTCTTGCTGAGTCCTGTTCCTTCTAATAATAAAATTAATTTGACCATGTGGAATAAAATTTAGTAATGGGCCTCATCCAAGCCTCTAAATATGCATATTCCGCTTTAGAACTGTACATAATTGCTCAATTGCACCTGCAAATCATGTTGTTAGCTCACTAATTATTCAAATAGTGGGGGCAATTCCACAATTGTGTGTGTAATTGTGTTAATTGTTAATGCAGTTAGGTACAGGTGCACTGTGACTAATTACACATGCAGAAAGGGATCCCCAACAGCCGACATTCTCCATGCACAGGCCTCCCTTCTCAGAGACAGACATAAGTGGGTGACACACACAAAGCCACAGGCCATCAGTGGGGGGTCCATCTGGCAAGGCTTTCACTTGAGAGCTGCCTGTACATTTGGAAAACAATCAGGTCTTTGACAGAATTCAGCTGTTTTTGCTTTTGCTTCTCTTGCGCCCTCCCCTTTTCTCCCAGGCAGAGAGGCATGGGGTGTGGCTCTTGGACACATGCACACGCACACACACATACATACACAGAGTTACACAGAAACTAATTTGTGGTGCTAGGTCTACTCATCTTTTTTGCTGATAGTTGCTTTGACTGCAAAGATCAGCTTTTAGTCGAGGATTTTATTACTAGCATTCCCTGTCACCCGTAGGGTTTCAGGAATCTCATTTATCTACACTCAGTGCAAGATATTCATGAGACTGACAGGGAAGATCCAGCCTGAGAAGTGAAATTTAGGGGATTTCTGGGACATCCCACTAGCTTATGTTTACGGGAGTGAAATAGAGATTGTTGTCACATTTGTGCCTCACCTTTTTCTCACCTTGGGGATTGGTGCAAGCCTCTGGAAACAGCCTTCCTGGATGTAAGACAAGTCAGAAAACTGCTGAAGTCTCCTGTTGGGGATGAGGGTAGGGTCCACTTGCACCCCTGTGTTGTGGAAGATGTACTGTAGAAATTCCATCAGCATTTCAGGACCAACTTAATTTCAACTACTCTGCCCAGTTGTCCCAATAAACCATAATTTTTTAACTTTCTATACATCCCAGAGTAGTTTCATACTTTGATCAAAATGATGGGACTTTTTGTCATAGTGCATTTACAAGCTTTTGCATACGGTTTCAGAACCCTTGAAACTGATTAATGGAGCTCAGGTTGCAAAGCCCTTCCACAAACCTCAATGTTTCACCACCTAAAAAGTGACTGATTCATAGAAGGCATTTGAATGAATGCAATGTATCATATGAGAGACCTTCCATTTGAGGTATATGAAAACTAAATAAAGTTGGCAAAAAAAGTTACAGTACAATTATACTCAAGCCACACATATGTGCCCAAAAAGTTTGTAATTTTTAAATTCTGTGGTTTTTTTTGTTTGGAAAAACATGGTCATCGAAACTATAGGTTTTTATAACTGTCATTATAATCTGTTAGTATCATAACATAGTTCACAAGTATACATTTGATGTATACATTTGATGATCTGGAGTGAGTGTGTTCTGGAGGGAGAAAAGGAGGAAAGGAGGAGTGGAAGAATTAGTGGGCGGAGCAGGGTAGACAGGCATACACTTGTGTAAACATATAGTTACTGCTATGGCCAGTATGTGGCACTCCGAAGGCTGCATGTACACATTGCACCTTGCACTCTTCTAGCCAACAACATCTATTTATTGTTTTGACTTTGTGCTCTCTAAGTTTGGCTATAAGGAACATGCCCTATACCCTCTGTGCTAAAAGAAAAGTAGGTCAGCTGTAAAAAAAATTAATTAGCACTGGCTTGTAAGTCCAGTGCCTAAAGGAAAATGGGCCATGCTAAGTACAAATCAGTCTGTGAGTGATATAGGAAAACATTTTGAGGGAGCACTGAGCTTACAGGTAAAGGGAACCCACTTGAATTAACATTGGTCTGGCAGAGCAGTCTGCTCTGCCTCACTGTTGCATAGAGGCCCAAACTGACTTCTCTCATACCCAAGACAGCAGACTTGCAAGGTGCCCAGTGAAACACAAGGATAATTCTAGAACTCATGTGACAAGATTGCTATGAGGATTAACTGCAATATCCGTGTGGAACATTTAACACAGTGCCT
Source organism: Oryctolagus cuniculus (assembly GCF_964237555.1). NCBI lineage: Eukaryota > Metazoa > Chordata > Mammalia > Lagomorpha > Leporidae > Oryctolagus > Oryctolagus cuniculus. Next base: position 127,445,502 of record NC_091453.1, read on the forward strand.
AGCCCATATTAAATATTTAGTAATGTGGATATAATCTGTACCATTATCTTCATCATTGTCATCGCTGTCATTATTTCTATTGCTTTATTTTACTCTTATAAATATGAGAGATCGACCCCATAGTGCTGTTGTCTTCTCTCTCCTCTCTCAGCCATTATCTCCACCCCCTTTCCATTGAATATTGTTCATACCTTTCTAATTAGTATTCAAAACAACTTGCTGAATGTATAAATATATGTATGGAGGGATGATTGAAATCTACATGTCGAGTCACAACTCTTTGCCAGAAGTTGGACTTTTTATCACTTCATTTCATGGTTTTATTCTTAGTTCATGTGTAATGGAAAAAAATGAATTCACTGATTCAGGATGGTATGAATAGTAAGACAAATTTCTGCACCGATTTTTGAATGCCAATCAACATCATAGCTATGTGTATGTGTGTGTATATATGGGGTAAGGGTTCAGAAGTCCAAGTTGCTGCTTTGAGGTGTGGTATTTAATTTTTGGATAGGCAATGGCAGTTTATCTCTCCAAACTGAAATATGTCTATGTAATTTTAGAAACAGTTGCAATTTTGTGAGAAAAACAACCCAGTGACAGCAATATATCACAGATAGACCACAATGTGTCGGATTTAGAAAGCAGAATATAGGCACTTTTTCACAGACTAGCAAAATTCAAAGTTCAGGCTGACAGTGTTTTTCATTGTACTTTTAATTCATTCACATAGGAGTGTCAAAATCAAATTAAGATTTCCTTTTGCATGCTTGCCTCCCCATTACCACAATAACTTAATGTACAGTCTTTGCTATTTGGTTGAAATAGATCAGAAAATCAGTAAAACTAAAAGGCCAACCACATACAATCACGATCTTATACAATGTGTCAATTGCTGTGAATCACAGAGATATAGATATGTGTAGTTGTCATATTGAAGGTGATTAAAAGATGCTGAATCTCTAATCACTGCAATGAAAGAGATTGTCATCAGTAAAGAGACTCTAGTGCTGTACAGTTGTATTGCATAGGAATTTGAAAACTCTCTTTCTCAGTTATCTTGTCCTTCCAGAACTGTGATAAACATAATAGCACATTTAGTGGAAGAAAAAGGTTCCTATTTGAGTTAAGGGGACTGTGTTAATTTTCAGCTTCCAGGTTCTAATGTGAGCCTTCTAAGTTAATGACTTAATTATCATTTGTGTTATCTAAAAGGTGATGTTTATCTCCCCACAAAGTACAGTTTCAGTGCATTGGCAGCATATCCTAATTGGGTTAGATATCATGGACAAGTCATTTGGGTGGGAGAGAGCATTTTAGGGACTGTTTATCCTTCTTCAAAATTATCCACAGGCTGCAATTGATTTCATAATCCAAAGCTGTATAGAATTGTGAGTAAAAATGCATACAAAACAACCTAATGCAATAAGAATGAAGGATGAACACTGTACTTCCATTAAGTTTTCTGTTTACTGCACTTCCACAGAGCCATGTATCAAAAACAGTGTCTGTGTGGGTCCCTATTAGTATAAAAGTGGCATGATTGCAGGTGAGAGGGGCCGCTGCTGTTTATATGTGGGGCCTAAACCAACATTCTTGCTGCAGAGTCAACTTACCTTCCACTGGAATGCTCCTGTTCTCACCACCCTCTCCTTTATGCTTGGGTGGTCATATTTTGAAATTCTTCCAGGACCAGTTTGTCATGCAGTCACGTTTTTCATCACATCTGAAGGTTGTTGTGCTTCGCATGGTAATGAGGCCCTCTTTGTTTCAGCTGCTGCAATGCTCTCAGTAACTCACAACAGTCCCTGCATTCTGAGGGCTAACGCTGTGATGGCAGTAAAGGAAAGCCTCTCTGAGAAAACAGCTTGCCTATTACTTGGTTGAGTTTTCAAAAACTGATTTACGTCAGCTGCAGATTTTAGGTTTTAGCAATTATGATTACTCTTTTTTTAATGCATTTTAACAATTTCTGAGGATTAGTTTCAGGCCTTGCTTATATGACATGCGAAGGTAGATTATTGTGCTCATGTTTAAAACTTATTGCATATTTACAAAACAGGCTGAACTCAGTTAGGGACGCCCACTAGAATATGTTTTAGAGAAATGACACTCCTAGAAGGCAATAATTTCTTTATGAATTTAGTAGCACTGACAGTATATTTCCCACCAGAACTCCTGAAGAATACTATTTTCAGTTTTCTCTTGAAATGATTGTTGATTTCAAATTTCTTTAATGTATCTTAAGAACATGTTGCCTCTACAGAAATGCAGTCTGTCAATTAAAAAAAAAAATTGCTCATGCCTTATCACACCCAGTTAAGAATCTAGTCCTGCAATCCTTATCTAGACCCCAGAAAAGTAGTGGGGACATGATGTATTAAAAGGGTGGTGGAATTGCATTTTCTATGGTGCAATTGGTTCTTCCTACTTGATCATATGCACATTCCACAATATCTGTGTTCCCTGAATTTGGACAGAAATTCTAGTTATTTCCAAAGATGATTATTTCACCAGAGAATTCCTGGAACCTTAAGAATCTTACAAACTCAGATAACGTTACAGTCAAAATATACCAATACACCATGGAGAGAATCAGATCCCTTCATTTCATCATGAGGAGGCTTTGGCACAGAGAGCAAAGGTAATTCACCAATAACATACAGCTAGAATAAAAGAAATCTGGTGAGGAATGGACCCCACAATACATATAGATGGTCAAAATGATATATTTTGAGGTTTTCAAAATTTACCTGGACAAAATGAAGATCATCTGACCACCCAACCCTTGCTAAGTGTTCTGTTCAAAATGGTAACACATCCTCCCAAAAGGAATTATAATCTGTAGAGTATTATAATTTGACTTAATCTTCCTCAATTATGGATTATAATCAATTCAACTGATGACCAGTCACAGTCTCAGCTTCTTGAGACCTCTGAAAAACCTAGGATATCTTCTCTTTAGCCTCTTCATTTCAGAGGTGAAGAACCTGAGAGACATCTTAAAAAGGGGGAGAACAATGGTCTTAATTTAGCTGCAAGGCTCCTTCCCTTGGGCCCCCTCTCCACCCATGGTAAACCTATATTTTTAAAAGTTCCCCTGTATTGTTGGTACATGGTAATCTCAGAGTTACATGGGTATATTATGAGATATTTTCGTTGACCAACCTACAGATCTGAAAGCAGAGTTGTAAATAGAAGTCTTTTGATAAGTTGAACTGCCCAGATTGTGAAACTGGTTACTAAAAGGTTAGCTTGGTCACATTCAAGGTTCAAGGACCATTTCAACAGGACTAGTCCATAAGATATACACTTAGCAAGCTTTGAAGGATGAAACTATTTGAAAAAACAGGTTTTCTTTCACCAGAGTAAAACAAAACCAACCAACCAGCAGAGAGGACTGGGTCCTTTGAAAAACTAAGCTTGGAAATCTTCATAAGGAAGAATCATTTTACCATTAGGTTATCTACTGTGGGCCAATACACACACACACACACACACACACACACATTTCACATTTTCAGGGAGAAACACTGAAATTTCAAAGGTAGAAATCCAAGCATGCCAATTAATTTTTTTAATTTTTCAATTCTGATTTACTTGTCATTATTCAATAGCTTTAGCATAATCTCACTTTTAGTTTTATTTAACTCATTATATACAAGGAAAAATTGCACCAGATCTTTTCTTGACTATTTTAATCAGTTATTCTTGAGATTTTATGAAATAGTCCATTGGGCTTAACATTGTACTACATGTATAGATCAATTGGAAGTGATTTTATTAGTCCCATAGTGGTTTTGAATGAAATAAAGTAATCATGATATCTTGCTTATCCTACAGAGCTGTATATATATATATATATAATATTCATACATATCTATATATTCACACACATATATATGCATATGTATCCTTATGCACATTAGAAAAATGGGCGAATTAGGCCTATTGAACTGTATCTTGTATTTTAATTTTCATTTCATACATTATACTGAAACAACAAAGGGATTTTTACATTGAAAATAATAAACAATTCATATTTTCAATAGGGTTATTATATTAATAGTAGCCACTATGTTAATATATATTAATAGTAATATATATGCATATTAATGCTACTATTGTATACTAAAATTGGGACCCAGTCTTATGCAATGGTCATGTACATGAGCTTGAAATACTATAGCTCCTCTCCCCTTCCTGACTCCTAACAGATTACAGAAGAAATTGTGTAGTTAGATCTAATTAGTCTATTAGAAGCTCATTAGAGGCCAGGGCTGTGGCTCACTTGGCTAATCCTCCACCTGCGGCGCCGGCACCCCGGGGTTCTAGCACCGGTTTGGGCGCCGGGTAATAGTCCCAGCTGCTCCTCTTCCAGTCCATCTCTCTGCTGTGGCCCAGGAGGGCAGTGAAGGATGGCCCAAATGCTTGGGTCCCTGCACCCGCATGGGAGACCGGGAGGAAGCACCTGGCTCCTGGCTTTGGATTGGTGCAGTGCTGGCCATAGCGGCCATTAAGAGAGTGAACCAACAGAAGGAAGACCTTTCTCTCTGTCTCTATCTCACTGTCTATAACTCTACCTGTCAAATAAAAAAATAAAGAAGCTCATTAGAGTGTATTGAGTTCATTAATTAAATAAAAATGAATTTAACTGAAAATGAAATTAAATTGAAATAAAAATGAAAGTGTGAAGTATTGAGTCACTTGTCATGAGAGTCATATAAACAGTGGTTGTGTAATAAGATGACAATAATTTGGCCTTTGAGATAGTCTGACATTAGTTTCTGGCCTTCCATTCACATAACTGTGTGAGCTTGGGCAAATAATTTCATCTCTTTGCACTGAATTTGTCTTCATCTTTAAAATGGGCCAAAAGGCAGAAGGTTAGGAGATGTGTATATATATTATATTATATTATATTATATCATATCATATCATATCATATTATATTATATACATCCCTCAGAGGCCCTTCTATGCTGAGAGCCTATCTAGAAGATGAATGTGTCCATTCATTACCAAACAACTAAAAGCATTCCAAAGAGAATGAACCAGTAGCATTCACCCTTCATGTAAAGGATGGCATGCTTATTATAAGAGAGTTATTTCATTTCTGACCTGATCCTTCCCCTCCCTGTCTTCCAGAAGATTTAGTGATTCTCAGTCAGAGCTTATGACTTTGGCCCAAAGGCCACTACTGTACCTTTAATGGCTGGCTGCTGGCGGCAGTCTGTTTTCAGAGTGCCTGCCTCATTGTAAGTGACCAGAATTTCTAAAGATGGAAGTGTTATCTTGCCAGCTCAGTTGGACTATTTCCTCATTCCTTGAAGAGAGCAGTGAAAAAGGCTGTGTATGTCATGTTGAATTAGCAAGTGCCTTCCTTCATTCCAGCCTTGACAGGACACCAGTAAGCTCATTTCACCACAAATTCATGACTACTAAAAGCAATATTGTCTTCTCTTGTGGAAGGACAGTTTTCATGGCACAATTTGAACTTCCAGTGAACCTAGAGGAATATCCTTCAACTGCATGTCAATGATCAAGAAACAAAAGCTGGAGGAGTCAAAGACTAGAGTAACAAGGTGCTGAACTCAATGCTGAACCTGAGTCATCAATGCTTAGCAACATTGGAGGAAAGACTTGATCTATAAGTGATAATAGCAGGTACTCTTCTAGGTATAGAGTCAGGTGGTGTTCCCTCAAGATGCTATTCCATTCTCCAGTTTTCATTGTGCCATTTTGTAGGCCCCTTTTTATACCACCAGTTTTGTGCTTTTATATTGATAGTCAGTTTGGAATTTGTGGTAACATTATTTACCTGATAACAGAGACAAGTAACCTTACACCTTGTGGGGGAGTGGGACTTCATTGTAGTTAATCAACTTGACTCCTGAATTGCTATGATTCCAGTGAGAATACATCATGGATGAATATATATTTTAAAGACCAGCAGCATGAAATAGTGGAGGATTCACTATCTTAAAACTAGTCACCAATGACTAGTCAAAAAATCTCCGACAAGTCTTATAACCCTTGAAGCCTCAGTTTTTTTTTTTTTCATCTTAAAAATGAAACACATTCTATTTTCTTTTCCTACTTCATAGGTTTGTTGGGAGCAACTCATCATCACAGGGTAGAGGTGAGGAATGGAGAGTTATGAAAGGACTTTGTTACTAAGTAAAAACTTCATAGATTTCCAAGGAATTATCTTTATTTTCAGTGGTCCCAGTAGCAGTAACAGTGGGATATATTCTTAGTATTGTACTCATATAAATATTCTCACTGCCTTTTGTTTTCATAGGCTACCAGGATGCAGTTCTTAGAATCTTGAATTAAGGAGAGTATACAATCACATAAAGCATTTAGGAAATCTCTTGTGGGGTTACATTATCACTTATAGAGAAGGAAAACAGAATATTAAAAATCCCAGTAAAAAACTTATTATACAGCAGATGGGATATACTGCTCTAAAACTTTATGGCATCCTGGGGCTGTCATTGTGATGCAGCAGGTTAAACCACTGCTTGTAATACTGGTATCCCATATCAGAATGCCAGTTCAAGTCCTGGCTGCTGCACTCCCAATCCAGGTTTCTGATGATGTGCCAAAGAAGGCAATGGAGGATGGTCCAAGGGCTTGGGCTCCTAGCACCCATACCCATGTGAAACATCAGGATGGAGTCCCTGGATCTTGGCTTCAGTCTGGCAATTATAGGCTGGTGCAGCTATTTGGCGAGTGAACCAAAAGTTGAAAAACTCTCTCTCTCTCTCTCTCTCTGTAAATCTGCCTTTCAAATAAATAAATAAATGTAAACTTTAGAAAACAAAACTTTGTAGCATACTGATAAGGTATTATGCTTTCTTTTGGAGAACAGATTATAAACAAAGGCAAAACATTTAGAAATTATTCAAATATTTTATAGTATACCTAAGTGCAAAGCTAAGTGAGTTCAAGATTAGCATGAGTGTAATAATTTTTTTTTACAATATGTTGTCAGCTCAGAACATTTTGTGTGCCCAAATATGCACAGGCTAAATATTATTAATTGCACCATTTAAATTGTTCTATTATTAGTCTTAAAAAGTCCCTCTTCTATATGGTAATTATTTGCTTGAAGAAAGACCTTAACATAATTCTAAAGATCTTCAAATAACACTTTATAGTATAGTATGTATTGGTGAGTTCATTTCTTTTGAGGTGGTAGCTTTTATAGATTCCAGCTATATGTCTTCACCACACATCTTTTTTGTGCTCATGACTTCAGTGAGAATCTGTAAGTTGTGGAGTCTGTGAGGGCCACTAGAAGGAATTTCCCAATCTCTTAATGTATCAGTATATTTTCGTGTCTGTTTCTAATGGGGTCTAACAGCAGGTCAACATCCCTTAGGTAATGAACAGCTTCCTAAGAGTAAGCAGCAGTCATTGAAAATAAATTAATGGAATCCAGCATTTGATGATCTTTTTGACAAGAAAGAATGCTTGCTGCCAATATTTAGAAACCGTTAGAAGTGGTCTCCATTGGAAACCAGGGTTTGAAGGTCTGTCCTGGACTGCCAATAGTATAGCAGTAGAAAATGTGAATGTAAGTTGAATTTTGAATAATATTTTCAATGTCCATCTAGTGAAATAGATTCATGCTCTGGCATTGCACCTTTAAGGCTTTCAGTAGATTTGCATAAGATAATGATCTCTGGTGTGACAGTTGAAAATGTTGCAAGCACAATTGATATCTGGTAGGTCTCAGCGTATTTCCAAGTCTGGATTAAAACAGAAAATTTGAGAAATATTGAGATTATTCTAGATAATCTTCTCATATAGAACCATTTCTACGTGTTTTGACTTTAAATTGATAAATTACCTAAGTATAGCTTAGACTTTCACTATCATTTAGCAATAACCCCCAACTCAGTGAGACACTCTAACAAGATTGTGGCACTTTGGCTTTCCAGCTGACATGTTACTTTTGAAAACGACATCCAATTATCACTCTGGTATCCCTGATATTAAACATTGAACTCTCCACATTTTAATGCTTCCACTGAAGTCTCAAGTACATTGCCTTTTTCCATTATGAAAATATTTACTGGAATTGCTTTATAGTTTTACTTCTGCAGATCATGCAGGCTATGTGTCTGAAATATATGTAGCTTTTAATTTTAGATTGGAGATTTCAATGAATTAGAAATCAGCTAACATGAATTGAAACTTTGGACCACAGGTTGATGGACTCTTTGAACAGACAAGAGTCACATTAGAGACTAGATTATTGGCCAACCCCTTTGTTTTACATCTGGAGCAACTTCTACTTTAACCAAAGTCTTAGTTTGTTGGTGATCCAACAGACTTTCTTCAGATGGTCAGCTCAACAAAGTTAACTATGATCTTATGATATACTAAACTATATTATACACTGATTTCCAGCATCCTCAGATTACATTTTCTGTTCTTATTAAGTCACATTTGACTAGCAAAACTGAGTTGATAGCATTCATCTTTTTGACATGTCATACTCATTACCTATGTTATTATTATTATTTTTTGCTTACTTAAGGTTAACTCACTTATTTCCTTACTACCCCAGATTTATAGACAGTTTTATATTCTGTTTTTTTTTTAACTTTTATTTAATGAATATAAATTTCCAAAGTACAGCTTATGGATTACAATAGCTTCCCCCCCATAACGTCCCTCCCACCTGTAACCCTCCCCTTTCCCACTCCCTCTCCCCTTCCATTCACATCAAGATTAATTTTCGTTTCTCTTTATATACAGAAGATCAGTTTAGCATACATTAAGTAAAGATTTCAACAATTTGCTTCCACACAGAAACATAAAGTGAAAAATACTGTTTGAGTACTAGTTATAGCATTAAATCTCAATGTAGAGCACACTAAGGACAAAGATCCTACATGAGGAGTAAGTGCACAGTGACTCCTGTTGTTGACTTAACAAATTGACACTCTTGTTTATGGCCTCAGTAATCACCCTAGGCTCTTGTCATGAGCTGCCAAGGCTATGGAAGCCCCTTGAGTTCACTGACTCTGATCATATTTAGACAAGGCCATGGTCAAAGTGGAAGTTCTCTCCTCCCTTCAGAGAAAGGTACCTCCTTCTTTGATGACCCGTTCTTTCCATTGGGATCTCATTCGCGGAGATATTTCAGTTAGTTTTTTTTTTTTCCACAGAGTGTCTTGGCTTTCCATGCCTGAAATACTCTCATGGGCTTTTCAGCCGGATCCGCATGTCTTAAGGGCTGATTCTGAGGCCAGAGTGCTGTTTAGGACATCTGCCATTCTATGGGTATGCTGTGTATCTCACTGCCCATGTTGGATCGTTCTCTCCCTTTTTGATTCTATCAGCTAGTGTTTGCAGACACTATTTTTGTTTATGTGATCCTCTTGGTTCTTAGTCCTATCATTATGATCAATTGTGAACAGAAATTGATCACTGGGCCTAGTGAGGTGGCATTGGTACATGCCACCTTGCTGGGATTGAACTGGAATCCCCTGGTATGTTTCTAACTCTACCATTTGAGGTAAGTCAGCTTGAGCATGTCCGGAATTGCACATCTCTTCCCTCTATTATTCCCACTCTTATATTTAACAGTGATCACTTTTCAGTTAAGTTTCAGCACTTAAGAATAATTGTGTATTGATTACAGTATTCAACCAAAAGTATTAAGTAGAACAAACAAAAATACTAAGAGGGATAACATATTAAGTTGCTCATCAACAGTCAGGTTGAGGGCTGATCAAGTCACCGTTTCTCATAGTGTTCATTTCGCTTTAACAGGTTTCCTTTTTGGTGCTCAGTTAGTTGTCACCTATCAAGGAGAACAAGTGGTATTTGTCCCTTTGGGGTTGGCTTATTTCACTCAGCATAATGTTTTCCAAATTCCTAACAGGGATCACTTTTTCAGTTATTCTGTTTTTTTAAAAAAAGATTTATTTATGTATTTGAAAGACAGAGTTACAGAGTGCCAGAAGCAGAGAGAGAGAGAGAGAGAGAGAGAGAGAGAATCTTCCATCCACTGGTTCACTCTCCAGGTGGCCGCAAGAGCTGGAGTTGTGCTGATCCGAAGCCAGGAGTCAGGAGATTCTTCTGAGTCTCCCATGTGGGTGCAAGAGCCCAAGTGTGGGGAGCAACTCGGACTATACTGTTACTGGAATTAAGACTTATTCTATACATCTGCTCTCCCACAATATGGCGCTGGGAGAGGAGCAAACAGCTTCTACCCAGCTGCCTCTCACCAACTTGACAAGCTGCAGGAGCTGCTCCTGATTGGAGGAGAGCAGCGTACTCGGCGTGTGGGTAGCAGAGTTGGGATTGGTGGAAGAGGACTATAAAGGAGGAGAGAGACAACATGCACCAGGAACATCTATCTGAAGGAACACCTGTGCAGCCCCCGAGAGAGCCGGCCGGCGGTGTGCCGCTCCCCCGCGGAAGTGGGGAAAGTGGCTAGGGGGAACCGCCCTTCCACGGAGGTGGAAGGGTTGGTAGCCAACCCGGGAAGAACCAGCAGCAAACCCGGGAAGGGCCAAGCAGACAAAAGAACAGCGCAGGGTCCTGTGTCGTTCCTCCACGAAGACGGGGAGCAACATAATGGTGCCGTGACTCTGATATGAAGCCTAGGCAGGGTTTAGTGTCATTCTTCCATGAAGAGGGGGAGCGACACCCAAGCACTTGGGCCATCTTCTACTGCTTTCCCAGGCCATAGCAGAGAGCTAAATCGGAAGTGGAGCAGCCGGGACTCAAACCAGCACCCATATGGGATGCTGGCACTGCAGGTGGTGGCTTTACCCTCTATGCCACAGCACCACCCTCCTGTTGTTTTCTATTGCAGTTATTACTAGAGCCAACATCTGGCATTTTAAAGTATGATCACTACAGTTTTGGATTTCAAAGGTAGTCCTAATTTCAACTAAACACTTTTCTCCCCACAGATAGATATTCTGGAAATCTCATATTTGGCTTTTAAATAATTTCATGCAAACTACCTCTGGCACCCATTCAAAGAAACATCCTTCTTATATATATGTGCTGGATTCAGGGATCAAAACATATGTGCTACCTTGCATTGTCATTAATCATTTTAGGTATATAGGTATCGTATACTCATCTGGAAATATTATATGCCCCCTATCATAGTCCATTTTATGCCACTGAGACTAGGTAATTTATAATGAATAAAAATGTCAAAGTTTTGGAGGCTGAGAATCCAATATCAATGTTCTAGTGCCCGGTAAGAGTCATTTTGCTGTGTCATCCTATGGTGGAGGTAGAAGGGTAAGTGAGAGTGAAAGAGTACTTGCACAGATTGGGGGGGGGCGCTTTCGCCTATGATAACAAATCCACTCCTGAAATAATGCTGTTAATCCATTCATGAGTGCAGAGCCCATTTGAACTAGTCACCTCTGAAATGTCCCAATTCTTAAAACTGTTATAGTGACAATTAAATTTCAACATGGGTTTTGAGGGAAAAAATATTCTAGCCGTACCATTTTGTGGACATCTATGTATTATTTATCATTTACTAAATTTCCCATAATGTGTAGTTCAGTGCATTGTGTGAATGAATTGTATATTTTTCATTTTAGATTATTTTCTTTTTTTTTATTTATATAAAGTGAACAAATGTCATGTATTTCATATATAGTTTTAAGAACATGATACTTCTCACCCTACCCTCCCTATCTCTCTTCCTAGTTCACACCCTCCCTTGCCCCTACCCACCCTTTCTTATTTTTCATTTAATTTTATAGTGATATACTTTATTTATCACAGGCTTAACACTCCATTGAATAAAGAATTCACCAATAGTAAGTAGAAAAGCCAATGTTACTCATGGGTATAGACAAGGGCTATAAAAATAATCCAATCAAAAAATGTCAATTTCACTCATATACACTAATTTTTTGTACTCTGTGTATTAGTTATAGCATATTAGGGAAAACATATGATTTTTTTTTCTTTTGAGGACTGGCTTATTTCAGTAAGCATAATGGTCTCCTATTACATCCATTTTGTTGCAAAAGCAGGATTTCATTCATTTTTACGGCTGAGTTATTTCCATCATATGTATATACCACAATTTCTATATCTAGCCATAAGTTCATAGACATTAGGGTTGATTCCATATCTTACCTACTGTGAGTTGAGCTTCAGTAAACATGGGGGTACAGATAATACTTTTATATGCTGATTTCGTTTCCTTTGGCTAAAATCTCAACAGTGGAATGGCCAGATCATATGGTAGATTGCAGGGTCTTAGTCCACCCGTACAAGGATGGACTGGGTCTGAGGAAAGGTAAGTGCACCGCTCGCCCATTTCCCAGCCTCCTGATCCCGGAGACAATCAGACGCAGTGGGGAGTCAAGTCTAGCGCCTAACAGAGCCTTTTATAGCACAAAACTGCAGAATCATTGGGGCAGGGCTAAGGACCAACCAATCACTTAAAGGGTCATTTTACGGGGCGATTTTCATAGGACTGGCCATATGTCTATACACTTGTTACTAGTTTTGTTACCTCCCTTGATGTTGGATTGGTAAGTGTTCCAAACTGATCAAATTCTAGTCAGAATTTAGAATTCTATAATAGCAAATTTTCATTTATCATTACACAGTGAACATAAATTGGTTTGGTCCAAAAAGGAAAACTGTACGTAAGTAGGGGTGAATTTATCTTAAGTTGGTGAATACTTTCTTTAGAATTTGAGTGGTTACAAACATCTTCAGAGACAGGGATAGCACTGTCTCTGAAATGAGGCTACTGAAAATCAATCTACTGATTAATTTTAAGAAGAACATTTATAATGGGGGATATCACAACCCCACTTTCATCAATGGACAGATCAGCTAGACAGAAAATCAACAAAGAAACAACAGAGATAATTGACCCTATGGACAAAATGGACCAAACTGATATCTATAGAACTTTTCACCCCACAGTTGCAGATTGCACATTCTTATCAGTGCATGGAACTTTCTCTAGGATGGACCATACATGAGGCAATAAAGCAAGTCTCAGTAAAATAAAAAAAAAAAACTCGAAATCATGCTATACCTCTTCTATGACCACAATGGAATAAGGCTGGAAATCAACAACTCAGGAATCTCTATATAATTTGCAAACACATGGAGACTGAACAACATGTGCCTGAATGAATAGAGGGTCATAGAAGAAATGTAACATGAAATTTTAAAATTTCTGGAAACAAATTAAGACAACAATATATCATATCAAAACTTATGGGATACAACAAAAGCAATGTTAAGAGGGAAGTTTATAGCAATTGATGTCTACATAAAAAAATTGGAGAGACACCAAATAAATAAGCTATCAATGCATCTCAAGGACCTAGAAAAACAGCAACAAACCAAACCCCAAATTAATAGGAGGAAAGAAAAAATTAAAATTAGATAAGAAATAATATTGAAACCAAAAAAACCCACAAAACATTGCAATGTGAAATGAAGAGCTGTTTCTTTTTGAAAAAATAAATACATTTCCCCAAGTAGCCAAAACAAACAAACAAAAAAAAAAAAACAGGGAGAAGACCCAAATCAATACAATCAGTGATGAAAAAGGAAATATAACAAATACCACAGAAATAAAAAGAACCATCAGGAGTTACTACAAAGAACTGTATGCCAAAAAATTGGGAAACCTAGAAGAAATGGAAAGATTCCTAGTCACATACAATATACCCAAATTGTGTCACGAAGACAGAGAACAGCTAAACAGACCAAATACCAGGACAGAGATTGAATCAGAAAGCCTGGGACCTGATGGCTTCACTGCTGAATTCTATGAGAAATTTAAATAACGAATTTCAATTCTTCAGAAGCTATTCAAAACAATTGAAAGGGAGTGAATTCTCCCAAATTCCTTTGATGGAGTCTGCATCACCTTAATTCCTAAATCCGAAAAAGATACGATAATGAAAGAGGATTATAGACAAATTTCCCTGATAAACATAGATGCAGAAACCCTCAATAAAATATTAACTAATTGAATGCAACAACAAATCAGAAAGATTACTAACCTGGACCAAGTGGGATTTATCACTAATATGCAGGAATGCTTCAATAATCACAAATCAATAAATGTGATTCATCACATTAATAAACTAAAGAACAAAAACCATATGATTGTGTAAATAGATGCAGAGAAAGCATTTGATAAAATACAACATATTTCTTGAAGAAAACCTTAAGCCAATTGGGTATACAAGGAACATTCCTCAACACAATCAAGGCAATCAACGACAAACCCACATCCAGCATCCTATTGGAGGGGAAAATCTGGAAGTATTCCTCTAATATCCAAAACCAGACAAGGATGCCTACTCTCACCATTGCTATTCCATATAGACCTGGAAATATTAGCCTGAGCCATTAGGTAAGAAAAATAAACCAAGAGGATACAAATTGGAAATGAGGAAGTCAAACTATCCCTATTTACAAAAGACATGATTCTATATATAGTCCAAAAGACTCCACTGGAATTCACAAAAGAATTTGGTGGGATGACGTGATGGCTCACTTGATTAATCCTCTGCCTGCGGTGCCAGCATCCCATATGGGCACCGGGTTCTAGTCCCGGCTGCTCTTCTTCCAGTCCAGCTCTCTGCTGTGTCCCAGGAAGGCAGTGGAGGATGGCCCAAGTGCTTGGGCCCCTGCACCCACATGGGAGACCAGGAGGAAGCACCTGGCTCCTGGCTTCAGATCAGTGCAGCGCACCTGCTGTAGTGGTCATTTGGGGGGTGTACCAACGGAAGGAAGATTTTTCCCTCTGTCTCTGTCTCTCTCACTGTCTAACTCTGCCTGTCAAGAAAAAAGAATTTGGTAAAGTGGTAAGATATAAAGTAACACACAAAAATCAACAGCCTTTGTAGACAATGCCATGGCTTAGAAAGAACTTTTAAGATCAATCTCATTCAAAATATGTCAAAAAATTAAGTACTTTGGAATAAATTTAACCGAGGATGTCAAATATCTCTATGATAAAATTATAAAACAATAAAGAATTAGAAGAAGACATAAAAAATAAAAAATTTCCATGTTCGTGGATTGGAATAATCAATATAATCAAAATGTCCATACTACTGAAGGCAATTTAGAGATTCAATGTGATCTTAATCAAAATACCAATGACATTCCTTCAGATCTAGAAAAAAATTATGCTAAAATTCATATGGAAACACAAGAGACCCCAAATAGCTAAAGCAATCTTATGCAACAAAAACGAAGCTGAGGCATCACAATAACAGACTTCAAGACATACTTCAGGGCATTTATAATCAAAACAGCCTGGTACTGGCACAAAAGCAGATATGTTGACCAGTGGAACAGAGTAGAAACTCCAGAAATCAATCCACACCTCTACAACCAACTATTTCTGACCAAGGAGCTAAAACCAATCCTGGAACAAGGACAATCTCTTCAACAAATAGTATTGGATCTCCATGTACAGAATTATAAAACTAGACCCCTACAATACACCTTAGATAGAAATCCACTCAAGATGAATCAAAGACTAAATCTATGACCCAATACCATCAAATTACTAGAGAACATTGTGGAAACTCTGTAAGATATTGGCAGAGGCAAAGATTTCTTGTGAAAGACCCCAGTAGCACAGGCAATTAAAATCAAAATTGAAAAATGGGATTATATTAAGTTAAGAAGCTTCTGCTGGCCGGCGCCGTGACTCTCTAGGCTAATCCTCCCCCTACGGTGCCAGCACCCCAGGTTCTAGTCCTGTTTGTAGTGCTGGTTCTGTCTCGGTTGCTCCTCTTTCAGTCCAGCTCTCTGCTGTGTCCCGGGAGTGCAGTGGAGGATGTCCCAAGTGCTTGGGCCCTGCACCCCATGGGAAACCAGGAGAGGCACCTGGCTCCTGGCCTCGGATTAGCGCCGTGCGCCAGCCACAGCGTGCCAGCTGCAGTGGCCACTGGGGGGTGAAGCAATGGAAAAGGAAGACCTTTCTCTCTGTCTCTCTCTCTCTCACTGTCCACTCTGCCTGTCAAAAAAAAAATAATAAAAAATAAAAAAGAAGCTTCTGCACTGCAAAGGAAATTCAGCAAAGTTTAGAGGCCACTGTGAGAATGGGAGAAAGTATTTGCAAACTATGCTACTGATAAAGCATTAATGTACAGAATCTATAAATAGAGAAAGAACTTCATCAACAATAAAACAAACGACCCCGTGAAGAAATGGGCAAAGCTTCAGGCCTTTTTCAAGACAGGAAATTCAAATGGCCAACAAACACCTGAAAAAATGCTCTGGCTCACTAGCCATCAGGGAAATGCAAATCAAAACCACCATGAGGCTTCAGCTCACTCCAGTTAGAATGGCTTTCATACAGAAATCAACAAACAACAAATGCTGATGATGATGTGGTGGGGAAATACACCCTAATCCACTGTTGGTAAGAATGTAAACTGATACAGCCATTGTGGAAGACAGTATGGAGATACCTCGTAATTTTGAATATAGATCTACCATGTGTTCCATTCATCCCATTCCTGGTAATTTACCCAAACAAAAATAAATCAGCATCTGAAAGAGTTATCTGTACTGCCATGTTCATTGCAGCTCAATTAACAATAGCTAAGATATGGAATCAATACAGATGTCCATCAGCTGTTGACTGTATAAAGAAATTCTGGTATATATACATTATGGAGTACTACTCAGCTGTAAAAAATTAAAACCTGTCATTTGTAACAAAATATATGCACTTGGAAACCATTATACTTAGTGCAATACAACAGTCCCAAAAAGACTAACATCATATGTTTTCCCTAATTCGGAATAACTTTATAGAGTATCTAAATTGTAATGTATTGGGGTGAAATAGACATTTTGACATTCAATGATCGTTTATAGCTTTTGTCTCTTCTGCTGAGGAACAGTGGTTATTTTTTCTTCATACAATTTATTTAAATCTTTACTTAGTGTATGGTCAACCTTATGATCATTAAGTAAACTGAAAGTAGAATAAACAAGGACATTTATGAGAATAGGTAAGGGGTTTATAGATAAAGGACAAAGGATTATGTAAGCAATATGTGGCTTACATGAAACAGACCCTATGTGCACATCCTCTAAATCAAATTAACCTGTAGGATAAGATTAATAGCTCATGGACACTCCTTAGACAAATATCTGTAGGTTTTGCTCTTGGATGCTTTACTGGATTTGTAGGGATAGTTTGTTCTCATTTGTTAAGAGTTTTATATTATTTGTATCAGTTATGTATTTTGCTTGTACCTAGAACTATAAATGTCTGCTGGGTGTCTATCCCACATAATTCCACAGCTCAGAAATAATCAATACCTGGTTTCTATGTGGTTGTGAGACAAACTAAGGTCATTGATACCATGAATATTCTGTCCCAAGTTAATTGGTAAAACACTAGGCTCTACATACAAACCATGATGCACCATGCATCACTCCTCCTTTGGTCTTCAGTGCATAATGCAATGGACTTGAGACACTCTAGAGAGTGACCTTCTCTTTATGGCATACACTGTCTCAAGGTATGTGTTTTGCAGAGAGATATTCTGAAAAAGTGTCATGCCTTTCCATGAGCCAAGAGTTTCAAAGTGTCCCGTAAATGCTAGGTAGCCAGGCTCTTGGGGCCATCTCTTTCAAGCTAATTAAAGATATTAAGTAAGGCCCAGTGGAAATTTACAAAACAGGAACTTCTTGTGTTTGTTCTATTGATTTTTCTGCCAACAGAGAAGCGAAACAAACTGTGTTGTTTTCAAATAAAAGCATCAGGAATAAACTCTAATTTTAGAGACCAATTTCCTAGACATACAAACAAGTTGCACTTTAGTGGAGGCTGGGATATAGCCAGAGACAAGTAACAACTCCAGGTTGCTTTATAAAGCAAGAAGCCTAAGAGCCAGGCTTGAATCATTTTTTTATAATTGAACAGAATGGTTATTTTTCCAAACCTGCCTTCTCATATGTAATATGAAGCCATCTTCATGGTAATCAAACTATTACTCTGACACAGTTTGCTTATTGGGAGACCAATCTGAGATTGATGACCTGAAAATGGAGGTTGTCTTTCAGTTCATCTGAAATGCAAACAAAGTTGACAACCTATAGCTACTGTGGTATATTTTTTAAGCAAAATCAGGCACCTACATCGACCTCCTATTTACATTTCTTTGAGTAGGAAAAAAAAATCACAAAAAAGCTATCAAGAAACACATTTCACAGCAGGCAAATTAATTGGTTTTACAGTATTTGAATGGAGGGTTTGTCAAATAAAACATGCCATGACAGTTAATAGTGTCATTTAGAGCCAGAAAATTATTGGCTTATTTGTTACTGGATAAAAGGAAGACAAACATTTTGTATTAGGAAGTTTTAATGTGTTTAAAATCCTCATTAGGGATTAATGGACATGCTTGCTTAGCATTGTGCTTCATTAATTTGAGGCTAAACAGTTACTTCTGTGTTTTAATTTCAGTGTTGTTTCTTAACATTTTTTACTTCTCTTTAATTAGATCTTAAATTTGAGTTTGGTCTCTACAGCGCTGGAGATGTAGAATTAATTAATGAGATTTATAAATCTAATGGACATGAGTTATTCTTAGCTATCATTTCATTTTAGTGAACAGTTAAACCACATGTAAGTGAGCACAGATCTAAGAGATTTCAGAAGCACAGAAAGAAATGTGAACTTCCCTGAATATTTTTAGTAGTGTCATTTGGCATTAATAGATTAAAAAATGTTTTAATTAGAGTTCTAAATAATAGGGGAGCTGGTGAAGATTCATTTCCCATGCACAGAGCTTGTTCTTTAGGATCATTGCCATCAAAGAAGAGTGATTGTAACTCTGCCTGTGGAATTGCAGTGTCATCCACTGGCAATTAGGACAATCTTAAATACAGGGTTTAGAGAGTCAATAAAGCACCAAATTTGTTCGAGGTTAGTCTGAAAGTGGAGCCACTTTCTATCAACTGTACTCTGTTGTCACATTTTTATTGAGGGCACGGGTGTGTAAAATTTATATAGTCTATACCACTTACATTGCTTTAAGGGGAATTTAGCTAAAAGAAAATAAAATCGAAATCTGAGTTTCTCATTTTAGAAGTCATTTAAATCATTAGCTATGTCCTTAGAGGAAGACTAGTGATTTCTTTAGGGTGATGAATTGTGAATGTCAAAGGATGACCTTTCTTTTCTAAGATTTTCCAAAAATAATAGCCAAAGATACATATTAAAAAGCTTATTCTGTAAGTGGTGTCATAGCCCTTAATTTAAGACCCCACAATACGCTTTTGGCAATGTCTTCAGAAACTATTGGAAAAACTTGATCTCTTGCCTTTTTTTTCCCAATGAACAAGTGTTTGTATCTTTAGAGACCATAAATGCATTGAAGAACATGTCAATCAAAGACAAGTTATAAAAATATAATTTTTAATTTAAGTTATACACCTTTCATGTATTTCCCATGTATAAATTGAGGAACACAGTGATACTTCCTACCCTACCCTCCCTCCCGCCCACACTCCAACCCTTCTTCCTCCTCCCTCTCCTATTCCCACTCTTAATTTTTACTAAGTTAAGAGTTCAACAAGTAGTATGACAAAAAACACTGTTACTCAACAGAAGAGACAAGTGCTATAAACAATCATTTAATTTAATTGAAAATGTTTTATTAATATAAAGAGAACAGATTTAAAGTATTTCAAACATACAAATCTAAGAACATAAGAATACTCCTTTCCCTCCTTCCTTTAAAAAATGTTTGCAGTAACATACTTTCAATTTACTTTATAACCACAGGCTTAATACTCCACTATATATAGTGTTCAATATGTAAAAGGTAGAAAGACCACTATTCCATAGGAATATACCAAGAAACATAGACAATGGCTATAAATGATAATCAAATCATAAGATATCAATTTCAGTCACTTATACATTCAGGATTTTTAAAAAATGTTTGTACTCTACATGTTAGCTACCAAAAATCAGAAAAAAATGTGTTATTTGTCTTTTGAGGTATGGCTTATTTGTATTTTAAAATGTTTCCTGGTAACAATCACATATTAAATGTGTAAAATAATTTCTTAAATAAAAATATTTAAATGATTAAAAATACATCTTCTTTAAACAATTCAAATCTTCTTCAAATGTTGTGTAGGAATCCTCTTCTCAGTAGGATATGCATTGATTGAGTTCCCTGTGCTCCCCTAGAGACAGTTCTGAATTCATTTAGCCCCCAGAGGAGGTCCTCTTGCTTTGGGACATTATTTGGTCTTGGACTTCTGGGTGATAATACAGGAGTCACCATTGTATGGTTCCAGGAAAACATTACTCCAAATCCTGGGGTCACTGCTTATTCCATCCCAATGAAGCTTCTTATAGATCATAGCAGTCAGAAAACTATGAATTGTGGTCAATTAACTAATCAGTGTTAGAATGTGGAGTAGATAATAGTGAGGAGCAGAGTGTCACCTGCCTGTAAATTGTCAGAGCTCTTTGGCCTCCAATTCTTCTCTATTCCCTGGATTTGTACAGTGTCTCCCTCTGTTTCACACTACATTTCTTTCCATCTATCTCCCTTGAAAACTGCCAGATAGTTCTATTGTACTTTCCCCCAGCAATCCCATGGTCCATATTCCTATTCCTGAAGAAAACTATTTCCCATCTTTCCTTTCACCACACCCCTTTCCATTAACAACTTCCCATTCTAGCTGATGACCTGGCCACATGATTCATAGAGAAAAATAGCTTTTATCAGACAAGTACCACCTCATCTTTTCATCTTTAATTTCTCCAACACCATTTTTAATGCATCTAGGCACTCTACCTTCCCTTCTATTCTAGAGGAAGAAGTATCAGTGCTCCTCTTTCAGGCCAAATTCTCCAATTGTGTCCTCATTCTCTTTCTCCTCTCAAGGACTTTGCTTTTACAATCATCTACTTTCTCTTCTACAATATTCTTTCCTTCTCCACTGAGTTATACCCATCAGCGTATAAATATGCCTTAACATCATCCCTATGAAAACAAAACAAAAGCCTTGACCTCCACATCACCATGTTCTATTATACCATTTCTCTCCTCCCTTTCACAAGAGCTGCTTTTTTCTCTCTCTCCTTGACACCAAATTAGATCTACATACCCACCATCCTGCTAAATAGCTCTGATCAAAATTGCCAATAACGTAGTTCTTCCAAAACCAATGGCTGATTCTGAATCCTCATCTTAATTAATTGCCACTTTGTCTGTGAAGCACATTCTTTTCTAGGTTTCTGTAACCCTATGCTTGCCAGATTTTCTTCCTGCCCCAGTAGCTACTCTGGAATATTCATGTTTGGCTTTGTAATACATGGCATGTGATAGACAGTATACTGTGCTGTATGGCCAACTAGCAAAAGGTACTATAAATGGTCTCCCAATTCACTTTAATTTTTAGGATGACTAAAGTGTAAAATCTGTTTTATAGAGGAGGTATATAAATACACGTATACTACATGTCATCTACAACTAATCAAGTAAGTTTTGGCTTCATGTTGGTATGTAAAATAGTTTTTTTTTCATTTCCCATGCATTTAAAAACTTTTGTTAGGATAACAGGAAAAGTATGTAGAATTTAACAATAGCATCAAAAATCTGCAGTGAAAATAATCTATGTGTAGTAGATATAAAATTGAATATTAAGTCTACTGCATAGAGCAAAACATATAAAATAGAATAAAATAAGGCACAGAATCTGAACAATATGCGAAATATCATCTCAAGTGGCAACCAGCTCAATGTTAAGGTGTTGTCATTCTGTGGCAAAATAGGAGATTTAAGAACGATAGTGTGTGTGTATGTGTGTGTGTATGGGTGTGCAGTTTGATGTCAGCATAAATTTGCTAACTGTTCTATATGTTGATAAAACTGTCCTTTTTTTTAATTTCTTGACAGGCAGAGTGGACAGTGAGAGATAGAGAAACAGAGAGAAAGGTCTTCCTTTGCGTTGGTTCACCCTCCAATGGCCGCCGCGGCCAGCGCGCTGCGGCCGGCGCACCGCGCTGATCTGAAGCCAGGAGCCAGGTGCTTCTCCTGGTCGCCCATGCGGGTGCAAGGCCCAAGCACTTGGGCCATCCTCCACTGCCCTCCAGGGCCATAGCAGAGAGCTGGCCTGGAAGAGGGGCAACCGGGACAGAATCCGGCAACCTGACCAGGACTAGAACCCGGTGTGCCAGTGCCACAAGCGGAGGATTAGCCTAGTGAGCCGCAGTGCCGGCCAAAACTGTCCTTTATTCCAAGAGTATACCCTTCATAATTTTTGGATGCTATAGCAGTTTTGCTTTCACAAAATAGCAGTACTATTTGTTGTTTTTTGTTTTGCAATGCCTTTTATTTACAAAACAAGAAGTTGGCAATCTTATATGTATCCCCTATTATTTTTGTACTGTTATGTGAAATACAAAACACTGGAACATTATGATGTGTTACTGTGCCCTCAGAATATTATCTGGACAATGAGGAATTGAATTCTCCCAAATCACACAGATAATTAATGGTAGATCTTGGACACAGAGCTGCCATTTCCTTACTGTCCGTATATTTTTCTTTTCCTTCCTTTCTTGGATACTTTGTTTGAAACTATATAAGATAGTGCTTACAATTATTTCATTGTTCTATTAGATTTTGCTATGTATATTGGAGAAATCAGGAGCATATGACAATTTTAAAACATATAGCAATTAATTGGCAGACATAACTACTGAAATTGCTTCCTGATACATCTTTTCTATATAATTATATCATGTATCAGTTCAGCAATTTTCTTACTTCACTCCAATTTGTACAACTCTATTTTTGCAGTCTTCTCTTTTACTAGAAGAGATATTATGGCCCTGAGCATAAGAGGACCTTTAGTCTTAGTGGAAGTACAATAAGTATGGATTTGATAGAATCTAGATTTTAATCCTAAGTGGTCCTTGTGAGCAGTGGTGGGACTTGCATGGGATGGTCATGGATATTCCATGAGCTCTGAGGAGTTGAATGCATACGTAGGAATGTTAAAAGGAAGGAACCATAGCCATAATGTCTTTGAGTTATAGGGAAGGCCCTAGGAACAGACAGAAGGTTGAGAAAAGCATAGGCAGAAGTGTCATATGGGTTGGGGTAGCATCTAGGAGGCTGGCAAAGATAAAGAGGAGACTGCTTAAATATACATTCAGAATGAAGGAATTGAGGTGAGAAGCCTGGACAATACAAGAGTAGAGGATCTGGGCTTGGAGTATCTGGCCAAAAGAGATTTCATGGATGGAGCATGAGTATGAGAAGTGGCTACAGCAGCAACCAGAATGACCTCCCTGACCAGCCCCAGGGACCAAAAGCAAAGCATCCTTAGAAGAATGTGGCTCAAGCCTCCAGGGACTTCCAGAAAGGTTTCTGGTTTACTGTGGTAATATTTCTAGATGTGTACTTAAAAATCTCCTTCTCTCTCTCTCTCTCTCTCTCTCTCTCTCTCTCACACACACACACACACATACCTTCTATTTATAGCTTACTCTTCTATTGAAACTAGTTATTAGACCAAATAAATGAACAGTGAGCTAATGGCTATTCAGAGCCCACTGAATTAAATACTCTTCACTTGAAATTCCATCTGCCATTAGATCCTCTCAGCTGATGATGGGTCTTTCTGCATATGCATTCTGCCATTGCCCATACCTAATGCAAGCAGTGAAGAGATGTCCTCATAATGAAGCACATTGCCCACCCTTCCCCAATCCCTCCCACCCTCACCCCCTCTATTGTCATACTCCATCAAGTCCCATCTCTAGCCTCCTTTGTCACCTCCAGTGAGAGCCAGCAGATGGAGCAGCAGCTCGAGACTCTATACACTGACCTCCTACCTCAGATATAATAATTAGCCACAGTCATAAGATGTCATGGGGGACCAGTTTAACAAGGCAACCAAGCTATCTCCTCAGTGGTTCAATAGTTTAGAGCCCTGATGCCTTTCTAAGGGTCTCTGATGGAACTTAGAATAGAAAATACTAGTGGAGAGTTAACATGCACCCACTTCTCAGCTAAGGTACTCTTACATACCTCACTTCAATTCAACTTCACAAAAAATCCTACAAGTACATTTTTAAAATTCTTCTTACGTTGATAAGGAAATAGTGGCCCAGAGAAGTTCAAGTGGCTGGCCAAAATGTCACAACAAAAATGAAGTTTCAGAGCTGAGATTTAAATTCATTTCTATTGAGCTTTGAAGGCCATATTCTTTCTACTACCCATTGGCACCCCCAGAAAATACAATAATTTATCTCATGTTTCTCAAGTATACAAAAGTTAGTTGCTGCCTCTTAGTTTTTCAGTTTTATTTCCATGCGTAATTCTCTACAAAGGGTCATTTTCCGTATTTGTCTTAAAATGGTATATGTTAACGTGGCACATGTTAGCTTGTTTTACATGGCATTTTTTAACCATATGACTTCCTTAAAAATTGGCCATACACAATATTTTAAAATAGATATCAACACTTTGGATACCCAGGCCCTTTGCTGCATTAAAATGAAATTGGAAGATGCGCTGGTTGGCTATACCATATAACTGTTGTGAATTTTTTTTGTTTTGATTGAAGTTGTATTACCTGGGGAATTCTGTCTACAGCTTATATAATATTAATTGTTCCCAATTTAATCATAGACTCATAAACACAAACTTGAATAGGGATGGGTTAAGGTAAGGCAGGAAGTAAGGGACACATAGATGTGAGCTAAATTTTTGGTTTTCCAGATTCTGGGTGGGAGATAGAGACGTCTCAAAAGACATGCAGGTAAGATCTTCAGAATTATGGTGGTCCTATATTTTTATAAATGGCCAATGATAGAGATTAAAAATGTAAAAAAGTCTGAAAATGTTTGTTAGTACAATATCACAGGCTATGTTTTCATTTTATCAGTAATGCATATCAAGGAAGCTCTGTGTCCTATAAATCAATCATGCGGATGACTGTGGCAATTTGTTAATGAAAAAACAAATGGAATTAGCTTGGAAGTTACCATAGGTGTTAGTTGATATTGCTTAACTAGGCCCAGTTATTTGATTTGCCATTAAACTTGCAATATTTAAGTTTTACTTTGAGAATTCTTTGTCAAGATGGAATACACCTAGGATACCAGGCTTTGATTGTCAGGTTTTGTGAGATGACCTCGGAATGAGTTTAGATTTAAAAATGACATCCTTAGTAGCAATGTACCCATAGGAATTCATTGAGCTCCTCTGAGTTAACCATGCAATGATCTTTTTTTAATGTTTACATTAATCTCTATGTTTTACATTAATGCTTATGTCTCAATGCCACAATTAGGATATTTTTGATATCTTGTGTTGCCCTAATTGCTAAGAAGTATGCTCTAAGCTAATTTCAGAATGATGATAGCATCCTATGAAAGTCATTTATTGTTGCTGCAGTTGACTGAATATTTGATGATTTAAAAGTACCCTGATTTTTTTTAAGATGTGTGTTAATCATTTCCGATGATCTGTATATGGTCTTTCTGGTAGTTTCATGGGGTGGCAGACTGCACCATCAGATGCAGAGAGAGTATGCTTATGAGGGCTCTGTCAACTCACCACCTGCCTGATGTGTGCCTCCCTTCTCTGGCCCTCATAGGACCACCTCTGTGCCCAGTCTAGGGCTAGGAGTGAGAGCACAGCCTCCCCTGTGCATTACACAGCTTGCTTTCTACTCCAAGAGTAGGAAGGGAGAGGGGAAATTTGAAAGGAAACTGTGCCTCTAAGTGCCTAACTTGTGCTTTGTGGACTATCTGAATACTCAAACGTGGATTTATAGAGAGGAGAAAGTGGCTGGAGAATTAAGTGGCAGCTTGGAAGCTCAAGAGGCAACAGTCCTAAATCCCAGGGCCTCAGTTTCTTTCATTCACACCTGTGTGAATGGCTCCTACAGAATGATTGCAAGAGGTGTGGGTATGTGTGCATGAGAGGGAAGGAGATTGTAAGAGGTCAAACTTTGAGGCCAAACCTCAGCCATAGCACAGGTTGCTTCCAGTGCACAGTAACTCTTAGCACCATGCAGCAAGGGGCTCAGAGACTGAAGTGGCTTCAGGTGGTCCAGCAACTTGTCAACCATGTCGAATCCTTGGCCTCTCACTTTCATATGGAATGAAGACTACAGTGGGGCCCTTGCTGACTGGGAGCTTCTATGGGACATGGCTCTGTCCGTGAAGCTGGTAGGTATCATTTTCCTGCCACCTAAATCAGATCTCCTGTTTGGTATTGTCTGTTTCCCCAGTAAGTGACTTCCTCCTGCCCCATTTGCGTGGAGTCCTGAAGGCAGAAATTATGCTATCTTCAGTGTCTGAATCCTCCTTGGCACCATCCTGAGCACAGTGTGAGTTCAATCAGGATTTGTTGTCTAAAGAAATAAATGGGAGAACTGATGAATAGGCAGACTGGGAGAATGATTAGGATCCTATTACCCTTGTCAGGACTACCTTACAATGTATGTCCCATTGGGTCTCTAATTGTTTGTTTTCCTGTCCCATCTAGACATTTTAACTGAAAGAAAGGGGCCAGGTCTGGAAGTTATTTGTCTTACCAACTTCTCCATGCCCAACACTGTTCTAGGCACAGAGGAAATGATTGCTGATCCATTAAGAAACACTTTCAGGAAGCAGAGAAAGTATTCTCTGTTCCTAAGTAGTTGTTTCACGGAGAAAACAGCTGTGGAGCTGAACTAGATGCTTTTGCCGAACTACTGACTGAATGTGAATGTTGGATTCCAGTATTAAAAAAAAAATATATCAGTGTTTGCATTTATTATACAATTCACAGAACTATTGTAATCCGTAATAAAATTTAATTTCCATTAAAAAAACTATCAGAACACTAGATGCAGATGCATATTGATTTGACTTCTCTTATCTGTAGAGTTCTCCTCAGTGCTACCAACTCTGATAGTCATTATTAGATTTTCTACAAAGCCCCAGGGAACACGATTCTTTCTATTTTGACAGCATTTCCTCCCATATGGAAATGGCCATTTATAGTTCCAGGTGTAGAGATGATATTTGCAGTTGGCAAGAGTGAGTCAGAGCTCAGCTTGAAAAGACAAGAAGACCAAACTTTTAATAATAGAAGTAATGAAAACAAGAGGACAAGGAGTAAGAGAGTGACAATGTGTGATGCTTACAGAAATCCTGTGAGAGCTGAACCAAAGAGGCATTTTATTTTATTTTATCTTATTTTACAGTTGGAAAAACTGGAACACATGGGTAAAGTTACTAAGTTCTGTTCTCAAGTTATAGGGCCAGGACTCACACACAATTGTTTTGAATCATAGGCAAGTGCTTTTACAATGTCTGCATACCACTGTTATTTTTCCATCTTTAATGTAAAAATTAATATTTGATGGGTTTGTATGGAAAAAAAGAGAAAAAGACATTTTCAAGAGACTGGGCCATACATTTTTTAACCCTGAGCAGCCTACA
Organism: Oryctolagus cuniculus; assembly: GCF_964237555.1. Classification (NCBI taxonomy): domain Eukaryota; kingdom Metazoa; phylum Chordata; class Mammalia; order Lagomorpha; family Leporidae; genus Oryctolagus; species Oryctolagus cuniculus. The sequence goes on from NC_091453.1 coordinate 127,473,004, forward strand.
TTCATGCAATGCAACTGTCATATTGAAGATTTAAGCCTTTGTTACAATCTTTTTGACCTTTGTGTTTAGGAAAGATATTTGTTAGAAGTTCAAAAACTGTCTTGAAAAATACAGTTGCTCCAACATTGAACAATAGAGTGACATTGTACTTGCTGTAAATAATTACCAGTTGAGTTCTATAATCTTGTTATATATTAGAGGAGTGTCTTCTAGTATATGGTGTACAAATAGTCCTTCTATGGAATAGTGATGTTTGTTAATTGAAAAAAAAATTAAAATTGAACTGTAACTAAAAACCCAAGAATTTAAGGGTCAAGAAAGTTGGTACTGTGCTGTATTAAAATAATGTGATGGGTGTCACACAGCCTTTGATTTGCATCATGGATCACTTCGAGCAAGATCTGGATTGCACTTAGCTGGATACAGAATCTCTTATTTTGCAGAACTAGTTTCCACGGGATGATGTCCTTTGTAGCTCTTAACACAGTTATAGCTATGCATTAGATATGTGATTTGTGTTTTACATATATGCCTTCCCATTTAGTCTACAATTACATGAGGGAGGAAACTATGTCTCCTTTTGTTTTCCATTGTATATCTGCCTAGCGCCAGCATGGTAGAACAGTTCTTAGATCTGTTGTTGAATGAATGAATGAAATGTGGTAGCCCAAATCACTCATGGTTCCCTATCAGGTTCTTTACAATGTAGGCCTAACTAGCTTTTTGGGCCTTTTTTTCTACTGCTTCTTCTACCCAATATTTTAGCGTATTATTGTTATGGGAAGGGTAATTGTATAGCAAGTCATTGAAACTGAGAAATATTTGAGTATGAAAGGGGATTCTATCAATAAATGTGCCTGGATACCAAGTGTAAACTGGAAGCATACTAAGTAACCCAGGATGGATCATTCCTCATTATCCATGACTCTGTCTCAGCCTGCCTCCCATACTTGCAATTTAATGCTCCCTGGAGGAGAGACTCTTAAATATAGAAGGTATTCATTAAATACTGGTTGAAAATAATGTGTGTAAAGTCGTTTCCTGTGAATTGAAGATTTGTTGCGTTTTTTTATTTATTTATATTTTTTGGACAGGCAGAGTTAGTGAGAGAGAGAGAGAGATAGAGAGAGAGAGAGGTCTTCCTTTTTCCGTTGGTTCATCCCGGTTCAGCCCGCTACGGCCGGCACATTGCAGCCAGTGCGCGCTGCGCCGATCCGAAGCCAGGAGCCAGGTACTTCCTCGTCTCCCATGCAGGTGAAGGGCCCAAGGACCTGGGCTATCCTCCACTGCACTCCCGGGCTACAGCAGAGAGCTGGACTGGAAGAGGAGCAACCGGGACAGAATCCAGCGCCCCGACTGGGACTAGATTTCGGGGTGCCAGTGCCGCAGGTGGAGGATTAGCCTAGTGAGCCCCGGCGCTGGCCAATTTGCTGCATTTTTTAACATGTACCTTTTGAAGCTGAAGAAATCAGGTGCCCTAATCTATTCACCCTTTCCCCATATATAGTTGTGTTCATACTGCAATCTATCAGAAATAGATTACAAGACCTGAGAAATAGAGATGCTGTAGCAGTGTTCCCTTTTGTCTCCTAAGGCAGTGAGTGAAAGGGACCCATCTTTCTTCTTACCAAAACAGGAGAATTATGGAAGTGATCAGATTGCAATCCTGGAGAGAATGCAGGTGTGAGGGGAATACTTAGGGACATTTAGGGTATGCTCATAACCCGCACAGGAAATGTTCAGACCACAGACATTTCTCCAGGTGGTTGTCCCACTCTCAAGTCCTTCATCATGCACTGTTTTGTAGCAGGTATCTCACACTGACATTTAGCTTTTTGCCCTCACTGACTCTGGAGCCCTTGGAGGAAAGGGCCATGTGCCTGACATGGATTAAACCCTCAGTACATTTCTGATATCGACTTGAATTTTGATTGACTAGGAAAGTGTCAAATTACAAAAGATGGCTCATGAAATTCACATGGTGTTTCTGAGACTCTTCCTAAGTGCCAAATCAGGCATGCAATTTACACAGGATTTCAGCCTTGATGTTTAGAATAAGATTTGTAGGCATCTGGTTGGACTCCCAAGTTCAAAGAGAACTCAGTTGAATCATAGAAGTGTTTTACATTGGTCTCATGTTTTTTACTGAATAATTTGCTAAACCATGTCAGAAGGTTGAAACATCCTTAAAAATTACAAGGTCAAACTCCCTTTTTGGATAGATGAGCCAAAAAAAAAAAAAAGCCCATGGGGAAGGAGTATGACTGAGTGTCCTACAACTAATAAGTGAAAGAATAAGGAATCATTTTCTTTCTGCTCCCTGTTCCACATTCTTACTGCTTCATTAAGGTAAAGCCAACTTGGCCATTCAGATAGTTACTGCTTTTAATTTAATAGAGAAAAGTGTTGATGGCCACATTTTTTCCTTCTTTAAAATTTTTCACACAGTGTAATCCTTTATAGAATAATCTTCTCTGGAAATAACTAGATTGTTTTTAAATTTTTTGTATTTATTTTGTTTTAGGTAAGCATTCCCAGTGATCCAAGCTGTGTTGAAGAAATCTTGCGGGTGAGTTTAAAACCTTCATTTCTGTGCCTTCTTATAAAGAAGTAATCTATCTGCTTAATCTGTTTGTAGTAAGATACCTCCTGTTTCAAGGAGTATCATTATGGGAAATCCTTGCAGTCAACTTTGAGACTTTTTTTCCTTATACTACCTGTCTCATCTCTTGCCTGTCCTCTTGTGCATCATCTAATATCAAGAAGCCTTCATCCTATTCCTACATCCTTCTCTATGTTCCTTTATTTATTTTTTAAAGATTTATTTATTTATTTGAAAGGTGGAGTTAGAGAGGCAGAGGCAGAGAGAGAGAGAAAGGTCTTCCATCCACTAGTTCACTGCCCAAATGGCTGCAACAGCCAGAGATGGGCCAATCTGAAGCCAGGAGCCTGGAGTTTCTTTTGGTTCTCCCATATGGGTGCGGGGTCCCAAGGACTTGCACCATCTCCTATTGCTTTTTCAGGCCATAGCAGAGAGCTGAAAGTGCAGCAGCTGGGACTCAGACTGACACCCACACCACAGGCAGCAGCTTTACCCACTACGTCATAACACCAGCCCTTCTAAGTTCCTTTTGAATTTTGGATGAGGGCCCATCACCTTCTTTAAGGAACTTTTTCTGTTCAAGAACCATACCCTAAATCTTCACATTTCTGCTTTCTGCTTTCTGGGGTTTTAACTTCTCTGCTATCTCCCAATATACTGTTGATGTACCATAATTATGGAGACAGTGGCTTATAATAGGGGGATGAGATATGGGGTGGGGAGAGGGAGAGATGTTTGGAAATGGTGGCATATTGTGGGAAATGTTACTTATGGGAGTGAATTGATATATGGGAATGGCCTGGAGGCAGAACAAAATTGAAAAAGTGCCTATCACCTCCACTGAAGTAACAAATCCAAAGGAAAAAACCAAAGCAAAACAAAAAAAAAAAATATGTATCTACCTACTACCCTAGGTGTTGGCATCATAGGGCAATATGGTATTTCAAGAACAGGAATCATAGGAATGAATCCCTGTCTAGTATCACCATTTGTCACTTCTGTGACTTTGGATAGATGGCTTTATCTTTCTGAATCTTCCTTTCATCTCTAAAGTGGACAATAATAGTTACCCTTCCTCTCATGCAGGTGTGGGTAGCAATGTAAAAAACATGTAATTTTTTAATCTGGAAAAGAAAACAATTTGAATGCCAATTAAAATTTTTTGTGTGCTTTCCTCACTGACTAGTCACCCCAACTCTTTCCTGGGCCCCCACTCCAGTAAGTGCCTTTGCAGCAACCCAGTGTTCAAAGCAAGTCCTGTGAAAATACAGCCTAAGGAATAGTAAAGAGCAGAAGCTTGTTTACTCTCAAGATGGCCTGCCACCCAATTTCACCTTGTGTGAATATTCGTGCATCTATTTTCACCCAAGGACATTGCTATCAACTATTAAAAAGATGAGTCACATCATTCTGGTCAGAGATGAGACTGTATGGATTCCACATGTGTTGGCAAATTTATATTATTAGAGCCCAGCAACCCTTCAGTCATCTGTCCCTAGGACCTATGGGCTCAACTGGAGGTGGGGGGGCTGTGGTGAAATCCATAAGTGTAAAAGTGTAATGGACTCAGCTGGTTGTTCCTTCCCACTGGGTGGACACTAGGAAAACAGATTCAATCAGTGCTCATTTCTTGGCTGCCTTTCTTTTTTAAAAAAACATTTAATAAATATAAATTTCAAAAGTACAGCAAACTGTTGAAATCCTTACTTAATGTATACTAAGCTGATCTTCTGTATATTAAGATAATCGAAAATGAATGTTGATGTGAATGGAAGGGGAGAGGGAGTGGGAAAGGGGAGGTTGTGGGTGGGAGGGACGGTATGGGGGGGAAGCCATTGTAATCCATAAATCGTACTTTGGAAATTTATATTCATTAAATAAAAGTTAAAAAAAAAAGTACAGCTTTTGGATTATAGCAGCTTTTCCCCCCATAACCTCCCTCCCACGCACAACCATCCCATCTCCCACTCCCTCTCCCATTCAATTCTTCATCAAGATTCATTTTCAATTATCTTTATATACAGAAGATCAACTTAATATATACTAAGTAAAGATTTCAACACTTTGCACCCACACAGATAACCAAAGTATAAAGTACTGCTTGAATATTGGTTTTACCGTTAATTCACATAGTACAACACATTAAGGACAGAGATCATACATGGGGAGGAAGTGCACAGTGACTCCCATTGATGATTTAACAATTGACACACTTATTTATGAAGTCAGTAATCACCTGAGGCCCTTATAATGAGCTGCCAAGGCTATGGAAGCCTCCTGAGTTCACAAACTCTGACCTTATTTAGAGAGGGCCATAATCAAAGTGGAAGTTCTCTCCTCGCTTCAGAGAAAGACACCTCCTTCTTTGATGGCCCGTTCTTTCCACTGGGATCTCACTCATAAAGATCGTTTATTTAGCTCATTTTTTTTGCCACAGTGTCTTGGCTTTCCATGCCTGAGAAACTCTCATGGGCTTTTGAGCAAGATCCAAATGACTTAAGGGCTGATTCTGAGGCCAGAGTGCTGTTTAGGGCATCTGCTGTGTATCCCAATTCCCATGTTGGAATGTTCCCTCCTCTTTAATTCTATCAGTTATTATTAGTAGACACTAGTCTTGTTTATGTGATTCCTTTGACACTTAATACTGTCATTTTTTCTTTTATTTTTTATTATTTTTATTTAGCAAATATAAATTTTCAAAGTACAGTTAATGGATTACAATGCCCCCCCCATAATTTCCCTCCCACTCACATCCCTCCCATCTCCCACTCCCTCTCCCATTCCATTCATATAAAGATTCATTTTCAATTATCTATATATACAGAAGATCAATTCAGTATATATTAAGTAAAGATTTCTTCAGTTTGCACCCAAACAGAAACACAAAGTGTAAAATACTGTTTCAGTATTAGTTGTAGCATTACTTCACATTGGACAACATATTAAGTACAGATCCCACATGAGAAGTAAGTACACAGTTACTCCTGTTGTTGACTTAACAAATTGACACTCTTGTTTATGGCGTCTGTAATCTCCCTAGGCTCTAGTCACGAGTTGCCAAGGCTATGGAAGCCTTTAGAGTTCGCCAACTTTGATCTTATTTAGACAGGGTCATAGTCAAAGGGGAAGTTCTCTCCTCCCTTCAGAGAAAGGTACCTCCTTCTTTGATGGCCCCGTTCTTTCCACTGGGATCTCACTCGCAGAGATCTTCCATTTAGGTCTTCCTTTTTTTTCCAGGGTGTCTTGGCTTTCCATGCCTGCAATACTCTCATGGGCTCTTCAGCCAGATACGAATGCCTTAAGGGCTGATTCTGAGGCCAGAGTGCTATTTAGGACATCTGCCATTCTATGAGTCTATTGTGTATCCCGCTTCCCATGATGGATTGTTCTCTCCCTTTTTGATTCTATCAGCTAGTATTAGCAGACACTAGTCTTGTTTGTGTGATCCCTTTGACTCTTAGACCTATCATTGTGATCAATTGTGAACTGAAATTGATCACTTGGAATAGTGAGATGGCATTGGTACATGCCACCTTGATGGGATTGTATTGGGATCCCCTGGCATGATTCTAACTCTACCATTTTGTGCAAGTCCGATTGAGCATGTCCCAAATTGTACATCTCCTCCCTCTCTTAACCCACTCTTATATTTAACAGGGATCACTTTTCAGTTAAAATTTAAACACCTAAGAATAATTGTGTGTTAATCACAGAGTTCAACCAATAGTACTAGAACAAAACAAAGAGAAAATACTAAAATAGAAAAAGTATTACATTGTACATCAACAATCAGAACAAGAGCTGATCAAGTCACTGTTTCTCATAGTGTCCATTTCACTTCAACAGGTTTCCCCTTTGGTGCTCAGTTAGTTGTTGTGGATCAGGGAGAACATATGATATTTGTCCCTTTGGGACTGGCTTAATTCACTCAACATAATGTTTTCCAGATTCCTCCATCTTGTTACAAATGACCAGATTTCATTGTTTTTGACTGCTGTATAGTATTCTATAGAGTACATGTCCCACAATTTCTTTATCCAGTCTACTGTTGTTGGGCATTTGGGTTGTTTCCAGGTCTTAGCTATTGTGAATTGAGCTGCACTAAACATTAATGTGCAGACAGCTTGTTTGTTTGCCAATTTCATTTCCTTTGGGTAAATTCCAAGGAGTGGGATGGCTGGGTTGAATGGTAGGGTTATATTCCGTTTTCTGAGGAATCTCCAGACTGATGTCCATAGGGGCTTAACCAGTTTGCATTCCCACCAACAGTGGATTAGTGTCCCTTTTTCCCCACATCCTCTCCAGCATCTATTGTTGGTAGATTTCTGAATGTGAGCGATTCTACCCGGGGTGAGGAGAAACCTCATTGTGGTTTTGATTGGCATTTCCCTGATTGCTAGTGATCTTGCACATTTTTTCATGTGTCTGTTGGCCCTTTGGATTTCCTCTTTTGAAAAATATCTATTGAGGTCCTTGGCCCATCTCTTAAGTGGGTTGTTTGTTTTGATGTTGTGGAGTTTCTTGATTTCTTTGTAGATTCTGGTTATCAATCCTTTATCTGTTGCATAGTTTGTGAATATTTGTTCCCATTCTGTCAGTTGGCTCTTCACTTTCCTGACTGTTTATTTTGCAGTACAGAAACTTCCCAATTTGATGCAATCCCAAATGTTAATTTTGGCTTTGACTGCCTGTGCTTCTGGGGTGTTTTCCAAGAAGTCATTGCAGGTACCTATATCTTGCAGAGTTTCTCGACACTTAATACTATCATTACGATCAATTATGAACTTAAAGTAATCACGTTGACTAGGAAGATGGCATTGGTGCATGCCAACTTGATGGGATTGATTTGGAATCCCCTGGTATGTTTTTAGCTCTACCATTAGGGGTAAGTCCGAGTGAGGATATGCTGAACTGTACATCTCCTCCCTCTCTTATTTCTACTCTTATATTTAACAAGGACCACTTTTCAGTCAAATTTATACCTAAGAATAATTGTATGTTAATTAAAGAGTTCAACCAATGGTATTAAGTAGAGCAAAAAAATACTAAAAGGAATAAAGTAGTAAGTTGTTCCTTGACAGTCAGGACAAGGGCTAATCAAGTCATTTTTTCTCATAATGTTTATTTCACTTCTACAGGTTTCCTTTTAGGTGCTTGGTTAGTTGTCACTGATCAGGGAGAACATATGAAATTTGTCCCTTTGGGACTGGCTTATTTCACTCAGCATGATGTTTACCGGATTCCTCCATTTTGTTGCAAATGACTGGATTTCATTTTTTGTTTGTTTGTTTGTTTGTTTTTTACTGCTGTATAGTACATATCCCATAATGTCTTTATCCAGTCTACTGTTGATAGGCATTTAGGTTGACCAATGTCTTAGCTATTGTGAATTGAGGTGCAATAAGCATTGAGATGCACACAACTCTTTTATTTGCCAATTTAATTTCCTTTGAGTAAATTCCAAGGAGTAAGATGGCTGTGTCATGTGGTAGGGCTATATTCAGGTTTCTGAGGAATCTCCAGACTGACTTCCATTGTGGCTTTACCAGTTTGGATTCCCACCAACAGTGGATGAGTGTCCTTTTTTCCCCCACATCCTCGCCAGCATCTGTTATTGGTAGATTTCTATATGTAAGCCATTCTAACCAGGGTGAGGTGAAACGTCACTGTGGTTTTGATTTGCATTTCCCTGATGGCTAGTGATCCTGAACAGTTTTTCATGTGTCTGTTGGCCCTTTGGATTTCCTCTTTTGAAAAATGTCTATTGAGGTCCTTGGCCCATCACTTAAGTGTGTTGTTTGTTTTGTTGTTGTGGAGTTCCTTGATCTCTGTAGATTCTGGTTATCAACTCTTTATCAGTTGCATAACTTGCAAATATTTTCCCATTCTGTCAGTTCGCTCTTCACTTTCCTGACTATTTTTTTTTTTTTTTTTAGTACAGAAACTTCTCAATTTGATGTAATTCCAGTTGTTGATTCTGGCTTTGACTGCCTGTGCCTCTGGGGTCTTTCCAAGAAATCTTTGCCTATGCTTATATCTTGCAGGGTTTCTGTGATGTTCTCTAATAATTTGATGGTGTCAGGTCATAGGTTTAGATCTTTAATCCATGTGGAGTGGATTTTTGTGTAAGGTGTAAGATAGGGGTCTTGTTTCATGCTTCTGCATGTGGAAATCCAGTTTTCCCAGGACCATTTGTTGAATAGACTGTCCTTGCTCCAGGAATTGGTTTTGGATCCTTGATCAAATATAAGTTGGCTGTAGATATTTGGATTTATTTCTGGTGTTTCTATTCTGTTCCATTGGTCTATCCATCTGTTTCTGTACCAGTACCATGCTGTTGATGGAAGATAACATTGAAAGACATGCCAAACTCCAGTGTAGACATTAACCTTGTTTATCTTCTGTTTCTCCTCTGGGTAACAAGCATACATGAAGTCAGTGGCCTTAACTCCAAAAGCTATGCTAGAACTGTCTCAAAATCAACATCTAATGTGGCACAACTAGAATTATCTACTTGAGAGCAGTCTGAGCCTGGTGTCTGGGTGGTTTGCATAGTGACTGAATGAATGGAGTGATTTGAACACCTGTCAGAGGCAGTTGACTCCAAGCTTCTGGAGGTGCCACTTAGAGAAACAACAGAATTTCAGTTAAATGTAGAAGAAAGAGGTGAAGCAGATTGCCTTAATAAGCTCATAAAAGCTAGCATTGTTTGAGAAAGTAACAGAAGTCCTTCTGTTGTTCTTGAAAGAGAATCTAGGGAAAGATCTTTTTACCCCATTTTCTTGAAGGGCTAAAACTCGTATAGAATTCTCATTTTTTCCCCAATAGCACCGTTAATGAGTGAGCTTTGCTTTATTGAAGAATGAACTGTTTCATTCCCATGCTTGTGTGGGGAGCAAACCGGACTAGACTGAGTTACTGGAATTAAGACTTATTCTATGCATCTGCTCTCCCACAATATGGCGCTGGGAGAGAAGTAAACAGCTTCCGCACAGCTGCCTCCAGTTCAACTAATAAACTGTAGGACTTGCTATTGATTGGAGGAGAGCAGCGTACTCGGCGTGTGGGCAGCCGAGTTAGGATTGGCGGAGGAGGACTATAAAGGAGGAGAGAGACGGCATGCACCAGGAACATCTAAGGGGAACATCTAAGGGAACACCTAAGGGAACACCTAAGGGAACACCTAAGGGAACACCTGTGCAGCCCCTGAGAAAGCCGGCCGGCGGTGTGCCGCTCCCCTGCGGAAGTGGGGAATGTGGCCAGGGGGAACTGCCCTTCCACGGAGGTGGAAGGGATAGTAGCCAACCCGGGAAGAACCAGCAGCAAACCCGGGGAGGGCCGAGCAGACGAAAGAACAGCGCAGGGTCCTGTGTCGTTCCTCCACGAAGAGGGGGAGCGACATGCTTGGAATAAAAATAAGCTTTTTGAAGTTTATGTTCCAAATTTTATGATTAATTCTTAAATTTTTATAGACCGCATTGCATGTCACAACAGAATTTGCTTGCTGGCCTTTTTAAAAATCACCCATTCATGTTACTGTTGGTTTGAAGGCCTTGGAGGCCTGTGGATAGTTCCACAGTAAGTCTGTTTGTTGCTCTGCTCTCCATCTGCCTCCCCCTTAGGGAAAATAATCTTTTCTATTTCTTTCTACCTATAGTTGACCCCCCTCCTTGCTTTTCAAACTAAACAGCATCAAGGGCAAGATCATCTCTCCTTGTGGAATCCAAGGAAGGAACATTAGCCCAGAAGCATGAAGAGCTGGCTTCCAGTTGTTCATGAGAGGCCCTTCGTTTCTTAGTTGTGTGGCTTGTCAGTCTCTCCATCAAAAAATGTGGGCTAATTATTCCCCACTCCATCTCACTGCTCACATTCAGTCAAAGAATCTATACTGTACACATTGTTTGTCTGTGTAACATGGGAATCTTGCACTGTTTACTCTCCCAACTTTCCCACCTCCCTCATCTCCCTTTCCTGGCTCAACATGCAGACACACTTCATCTCACACTGGAACAGACTTCTTTTTTTAACCAAGTATAACACAACCAGTTCCTTACCACACTCAGTCCCTGAGTCCCCCAGGCAATGCAAATAAATTTGTCTCCTGCATTTTACTTTGGACTCCTTTCTCAAAATGCTGTTCAAATTCAACCCAGTTGGAATTCTTTAAAATTCCCACTCATCATTTCTCTGACAATAGACTCACTCTCCTTCAGATCAACGCCTACACTTCTCTTTCTTTGCACTCCTGGTTTTGGTAAAGTACTTGAGCCCACATTGTCTGGTTTTCTACCACTTTCCTTCTTGCCCTCATACCCTTGCAGGTGCAGTCGCATTATAGCAAGCTAATTCAATCTTATTTCCCTATAGCAGGTGTCTGCTTTTCAAAGTACTTGAAACTCATTATATCTTATTTTGATTGTAGGAAATAAGGTAGTTCCTTATTATTTCAAGAAATCAAGTTGCTAAGAGTTCAAATGACCTGCAACCAAAGGTGGGGTTAGTATGTGGCAGGAGTAGAAGAGAACCTGGTTGTTGTTTTCTAAATCTAGTGATTTTTTTGCTCTACACCCAAGTATCAACCATCCTATCACAATCTTAATGTGTGAATCTCATTTGAAAATGTTTGCTTCAGATTGCAGCTGACTTATTTCTAGCTACTTTAACAATTCCAGCAAACCAACATAATCTGAGCAGATACTAGAGCTGCCTTCTTGCTATCTTTTAATATTTTCAAATCTCATTTTGTTTGGTAAAAATGAACAATAGCAAACTTACTATTAATAATAAAAGAAATAATAATACAGTACTGCCTACTGTATGCCAGGCACAACCCTTAAGCACCTTTTGTCTATGAATTTTAATTACTCATATTTTACAGAACTGGAGTGAAAGCTAGAGAGGTGAAGTAATTTTCCCCAGGTCACAGTCGTCAGGCCTCTGAAAACCATCTTGCTAGCCATTTCTTGTGGTCCTGTTGGCTTACCTGAGTCTATCTTTGTTTAACACACTCAGTTCTATTTTATCATCAATATTTTATGCTGACATAAGCCAATAATTCATTTCGGTTTTTGTTGTTTCCTCAATTTGTGCAAATACAATTATGTTAAAATAAAGTAGTTTCTCAAACCCGAATTTACCAGGCTACAACACCTTCCCACCAGCCTGACCTCCCACAAAATGAGCTGTGTAAATTCAGATGTCTTACCTACTTGTCATGCATATTATTACTTATTACAGATTTTACACATTTGAAGCTTAAAGGCAGTAATCTGTGCAGGACAGCCCAGCTTGTGTACTTGCTTCCATCAGCATGCTATTCATTCTTTGGAGTCAAGCTCCTCTCGAGTGCAAACAGAAATGAAAAATCATAACAACTCTGGCCCCAATGATGGCATTTGGCAGTTATAATACATCTATCATATGAGGGATTCCTAGGCTGCTCCTATGTAATAATACAGGCACCAACAGCAGCTTCCTTTCTGAGCTCCTTGGGGTTTTATGGATAATAGGGTCATCATTTTTGCAAGAGTTAAGCCAGCAAGAATAGCATGCTCTAAATGCTATAAAGTGAGGATGAATGTTCAATGATTATTTTTTTGCAGTGGCATGATTTATTTGTTCCTAGAAAGAATTTATTTGATATATCAACAAACTATCAATTAAATCCTATATAGAGTAAAAAATGCAGATAGAATGCTTCTCTTAGATTTGATGCTGAGCAGATTGTGTTTCCTTGCAAGGTACCTTCCATAGTTGATAATTTCATAGGCAAACATCTGTAAGGAGAATTCACTCTTCATGAGGGATGCTAAATTTGCTAGATAGGATTTAGGATACTTGATTTTATAAACTATATCTTCTTCCAGATTTATCCCTGCCATGTGCATCAGGTTGGCAAACACCTTCATAAACTCCTCTTTCTGATTGCATTATAATCTGTGTTTACAGCTTTCTAAATTATTAGGCAATTCTACCTATTAGGTTTGTATTTCAGTTTACAGTTTTAGCATGGAAACAACTTCCTAATAATTACAGGACAGCCACATTCAGTACTTTTTTTAAAAAAGCTTTTAACAAGAAAACAAATGAAAAATTCCATTTTATGAGTGAGGAAAAAAGGATCAGGGAGCAAAATTGTTCAGACAACTATGTCTGAAATTAAATTTGATTATACTATCACAACTATACAGCATAATCATGCAACTTTCAGTAGACTTTCTTTTATAAATTTAACCAATAGTTAAGCAATTGATTTTATATCCTGTCAAATTAATGAATAAATAAGGTTTAAAGTAGAATCATGCCAATGATTTTCTATATAGCTGCTTTCAATAGTCATCCTTCTGGACTCTTTCAAAAACATCTAACCTATTCTTTTTAAAGTATCATTTCTTGAGATAATAATATAGTGTTGCATCTAAGAAAGTTAACAATTTCTAAGTATAATTTAGACTACAGTTTATGTTAACATTGATGGAGTCAAACAAATTAACTAACTAATGATTTTACCCTCTGTTAGTCTGATGACTAGTTCTTACATAATGACACTGGGAAATATGTAAATTTTTCAGCAGGTGAAAATGCCCTTGACTGGGTAAATTATAGGGAGTATTACCTTTTCTGTAGCTAATTCAGAGCACTAATGAACTTAATACATAGCGTGCATATGTGAGGTGAGCTATTCATGGAACCAAATTAGCCCATAAGAAATATTACTCATTATTTGCCTCCCAGTAATCAACACAGAAGATGCTAAATCTAATTATGACAACTATTATGTGAACAATGTAGGTAAGCCATCCAGTGTGCTTCCAAATGCATTTAGAGCCTGTCAAGCAGATTAAATATTTTCATGTGGAATCTGGGGATTTGCAGCTAGTAAATGAGGTGAATTTTAAATGATTTTACAGACGTCACTGGGAAAGTGAGTAATGTGAGTAACGAGTTGAGTGGCCTAGTGAATCATGGGAACCTGTCGAATTTGGGGAAATGTCAGGGAGAAGATGATGTCAAATACCAGTACCTTAGCAACCCAGCATTTAGTTGTCCAGGGAGTGAACAAGACTAGCCCCTTAAAATAGCTGAGTAGATATGAATCCCTATATATCATAGGTGTGCTATTAAAAAAGTCTGTTTTCTGTAAGCCTGATTCTTCTTTTAAATATGGTGATTTATTATTTTCTATTGAATTAAATGAAAACAGGTGAGAATTTAAGGCTTGTGTAGAATTTACACCTGCTTCCTATATCATGGGTGGACAGAGAGGGTAATGAAACAATGGATTGCTTTGTCAAAAAGCATTGTAAGCTTATCTGAAATAAGTAATAGTTTCCAACTGTGGTTTGAGAACCAGCCTTTTGGTCCTGTGGGTGCTAATGGGATTGGGATGGGAGTGGAGAAGTGATAATACCAGGAAATTAACAAATCCACTTGCATCTGTATAAAAGGAAAACTACCATCTCTGGATAATGCATTGAGAAAGCAATCTCTCAGATTTAAAAATCCATTTGGTAAGCATCTTCCAGTTTTGAATTAAAAGAATAAAAGCTTTGCCTCTCTTCTTGTAGATCGCTAAAAGTGTTAAGAAGAATGAAACAAATAAATTTGATCTCTGCAATTGATTCATCTTAAGGCATCCATAAACCTAGGCCACACCTAATTTTGTGAAGGTCAAACAGGGAAGAAGCAAAGAGGTGATTCCCAATGTCAAGGATTTGGGGCATAGCTTAAGAAACACTGATTTTTCAGGGAACGTAGAACATCATGCAAATCAAAAGCAATATTGGAATAATAGGAATGGGTGCACGTTCTTGTCTGCCAGCTCCGGGTGCTTCGGCATGTGCACGTCCTTTTTGGCTGCCATCACCCCCTCCTTGAAGATGAGTTCGTAAATGGCAATGTGATTCTTCTTGGGCATCAACATCGCGGCGGCTGTAGGGAGAGGGAAGAGATGTATAATTTGGGACATGCTCAAGCTGACTTGCCCCAAATGGTAGACTTAGAAACATACCAGGGGATTCCAATTCAATCCCATCAAGCTGGCATGTACCAATGCCATCTCACTATTCCAAGTGATCAATTTCAGTTCACAATTGATCATAATGAAAGGACTAAGAGTCAAAGGGAGCACATAAACAAGTCTAGTACCTGCTAACACTAACCGATAGAATAAATAAAGGGGAGAGTGATCCAACATGGGAAGTGAGATACTCAGCAGACTCATAGAATGGCAGATGTCCTAAATAGCACTCTGGCCTCAGAATCAGCCCTAAAGGCATTCAGATCTGGCTGAAAAGCGCATGAGAGTATTTCAGGCATGGAAAGCCAAGACACTCTGGCAAAAGATCTCTGTGAGTGAGATCCCAGTGGAAAGAACAGGTCTTCAAAGAAGGAGGTACCTTTCTCTGAAGGGAGGAGAGAACCTCCACTTTGACTATGACCTTGTCTAAACAAGATAAGAGTCGGAGAACTCAGAGGGCTTCCATAGCCTTGGAAACTCATGACTGGAGCATAGGGAGATTACTGATGCCATAGACAGGAGTGTCAATTGGTAAAATCAACAACAGGAGTCACTGTGCACTTACTCCTCATGTAGGATCTCTGTCCTTAATGTGCTGTGCATTGAGATTTAATGCTATAACGAGTACTCAAACAATATATTTCACTTTGTGTTTCTATGGGGGTGCAAACTGTTGAAATCTTTACTTTATGCATACTAAACTGATCTTCTGTGAAAAAAAAAAAAGAAATTATCAATTCCCAACTTGACTCTCACTGGGATTAAACATGACAATAGGTCTGATCTGATTTCATCATCATTTAAAAAAAATCATCTATTATTTTTCACTTTATGATTCTGTGTGGGAGCAAACTGTTGGAATCCTTACTTAATGTATACTAAGCTGATCTTCTGTATATTAAGATAATCGAAAATGTATCTTGATGTGAATGGAAGGGGAGAGGGAGTGGGAAAGGGGAGGGTTGTGGGTGGGAGGGATGGTATGGGGGGGAAGCCATTGTAATCCATAAGTTGTACTTTGGAAATTTATATTCATTAAATAAAAGTTAAAAAAAAAAAGAAAAAGAAAAAAATAGGAATGGGTGCAAAGGTTAGAAATGAGAGCTTTTGTGGACCAAGGTTGGGACATATCTGGAGAAGAAGAAAAGCAAGATTAAATTATAAATTGCATAAATAATACATATTTATTGAAAGCACTTTCTTGGTGAGGCAAATTAGAAGAATGTAGTGCTGCTTTTCAAATAGCCTGCAAGATAGGTTTCTATTGGTAAGACGGAAGTAAAGGTCAGCTTCACTAAGTCACCATCCTTGCTTGCATTCTGAAGAGAATTCCTGCTAGACATGAATTCAGACACAGCCATAACTGGTCTTAAAATAACTCTTTTTGCTAAAAATTTAGTAATAATTAAGAAAGGAATCACCAAAATAACTTTGTATACATATGCACAGTATGTGAAAAAAAATGTATCCCCCCAAAATATTGCTGTGACTAACATATTGGTATGAATTTATGAATTTGTTAAAACATGAGGAATATTACCTAATTTTATCAGTAATAAAAGAGCTCAAAAATGGTATTGAAAAGTAGATAAATGAAGAGGTAAAACTGATGAATTATTAACGTAAAATTGTTACAATTTATGTATTCAAGGTGTATTTTTCTTAAAATAATAACAAGAACAAATAAGTTATTTGTCACTTAACTTCACTGAGGAAAGAGAAGGAAGCATAAATATATAAAACAGGGTAATAAAGATAAACAACCTAAGGTACACAGAAAATAAGAGGATTGTAGTTGCAGGAGAGTAATCATGAGTTATTGTACAAGTAGATGATCTTTCTCATGAAATATAATTGAATGAAACAGATTCCAGAAAATCTAAACAAACACTGCCACCAATTAAATGAAGACTCAACCAATCCTTTAACAAAAGCATCAATCCCAGATGGGATTTCATGGGGAAATTCAACCAAATTAATAAGTGACAATACAATTTAACTGTTATAGAACATAGAACAAAAATGCAAAGTATTTTTAGAAATGCCAGTTTAGCATATAATATTGATATCAAAATATGACAAAAATAGTACACAAGAAAAAATACAGATTATCACTTATGAATATTGATGTGAAGTTCCTTAATGAAATGCCAACAAACACAATCAGAAAGCATTTTAAGGGGTAAGTGTAGCTCCCCCTCTTCGCGGAGGAACGACACTAGACCCTGCGCTGTTCTTTTGTCTGCTCAGCCCTTCCCGGGTTTGCTGCTGGTTCTTCCCGGGTTGGCTACCGTCCCTTCCACCTCCATGGAAGGGCGGTTCCCCCTAGCCACTTTCCCCACTTCCGCGGGGGAGCGGCACACCGCCGGCCGGCTCTCTCAGGGGCTGCACAGGTGTTCCTTCAGATAGATGTTCCTGGTGCATGTTGTCTCTCTCCTCCTTTATAGTCCTCTTCCACCAATCCCAACACTGCTACCCACACGCCGAGTACGCTGCTCTCCTCCAATCAGGAGCAGGTCCTACAGTTTATTGGTTGAACTGGAGGCAGCTGAGTAGAAGCTGTTTGCTCCTCTCCCAGCGCCATATTGTGGGAGAGCAGATGCATAGAATAAGTCTTAATTCCAGTAACAGTCTAGTCCGAGTTGCTCCCCACAGGGAAGTACCATCACCAAGTGATTTTATTCCAGGATTTCAAAGCTGATTCAATACTAAGAACTCCATTAGTATAAATCCTTTTATGAATTAAATAAAAAAAAGTAAAAGTACATGATCATCTTTCCTGATGCTAAAAGACAATTGACAAAACTCTACCCCATTCTTGATAAAATAGAGAAAGACAGAAAGATCATTATAGTGATAAAATATATCCATTTCAGCCCCAAGAGCTACTATCAAATTACATGGAGAAACTCTAGAAGCTTTCTAATTATAGTCAAAGAAAACACTAAAATTTTTGGTACCACTATTGCTTACTATGGCTCTGGAGGTTAGCCAAGACAATTAAACAAAATAAAGAAAGAAGATGTATTAAAAAGATAGAGATGTTAAAATGTGGAGGGGTTGTTACTTATAGAAAGTATAGATTTATAGTATTTTTTGGAAGCTTGAAGAGAGTTAACCAAACACTGTTATACATAATACAATTATGCATAATACTGTTATGCATAAAAACACAGTTACGCATGATTACAATTCAGCAAATTTGCTATGTGTAATATATAGCATATATGCTTCATATATGAAGCAACCAACTATCCAGATATAATGGACAAAAAGATTCAATTTATACCCTATGAAATAATTTGAAAAGAAATGCGTTAAATATATATGAATAAACTACATCATTATGAGGGACACCAAAGTATATTTAACAACAGGAAAGGCACACCATTCTTAGACAAGATGACATTTCTGTTCTCCCTATGTTAATCTTGGATCCTTACCTCATGCTATAATATTATTTCCAGATGCCTTAAAGATTAAAAACAAAAACAAAATATACTAGAAATAAATATGGGAGAATTTAAATTTTTTTTCATTCTTAGTCCAAGGCTTGAGATGAATCTGCAGTGTAGGAGGCAATTGTAAAATTCATAAGTTTGAAGAGATTGGAGGAGGTTTAAATGAATCATTGAAGGAGAGAGGGAGGGTTAAGGAAACACACTAAGATTATGAGACAATGTGAAGACTCTAGTTTATATTGAAGACATTATATTTAGGCATGTTCCAATCTGTAGATTGTGTAACTTTCTCCAGCAGTTCTAAACTCATTATTCGGAGGACACTGACTAATGGGTCAATGACAACCTGGAAGCCTCAAAGATACTGAATAAATTTCCCCAAATCGCATACTCATATAATCACTGAAGTGATTGACACAGAATTGAACCCCAGGTAGGCATGGATTCAAAGTCCACACCAATAATGATACCAAACACTTATGCAGCAGTTTTTTGTATTTAACACTGTTCTAAGAATTTTGTGTAGTAACTCATATAATCACCATATCAGTGCCAGAAAGTAATTGCTGTCATCATACCCCTGTTACAGAAAATGAAATAGAAACACTTTAAGCTTACATGACTTTTCAAGTTCAATAGTTGACCAGTGGCAGAAACAATATCTTAAACCCAGGCAGCACAGCTCCAGAGTCCATGAGATTCTAACTATTAAGCACCCTACCTTCCAAAATTAGAATACAGAGATGAAGGAGTAAATTTTAAATGACTACTATAGGTTCAGCCCCTGACCAAGTAGATAACAAAGAAGTTGAGGAGTTGCTAATAATTCCACATGTCAAAACCAGGAAAACAGTTTACTAGATATACCAAATCTAATAAAATGAAATTCGATAGGCATATTAACTGTATGATAATATACTTGAGTCCACAATGTTTAATGTAGACAAGAAAAAATTTAGCAGTAACATATATACTGACCAAAAATCTATTAGTAGCAAAAAAGTACCTGGAACAGGAGTGGCAAATTTTTCCTATCAAGGTGCAGATAGAAATAGGTATGTTTGGGGCCGGCGCCGTGGCTCACTTGGTTAATCCTCTGCCTGTGGCGCCGGCATCCCATATGGGCGCTGGGTTCTAGTCCTGGTTGCTCCTCTTCCAGTCCAGCTTTCTGCTGTAGCCCGGGAGGGCAGTGGAGCATGGCCCAAGTACTTGGGCCCCTGCACCTGCATAGGAAACCAGGAAGAAGCTCCTGGCTTCTGACTTCGGATCGGCACAGCGCTGGCCATAGCGGCCATTTGGGGAGTGAACCAAAGGAAGGAAGACTTTTCTTTCTGTCTTTCTCTCTCTCTGTCAGTAACTACCTGTCAAATAAAAAAAGAAAATAGGTATGTTTGACATTTTAGGGCATATTGTCTCTGTCTCAACTATTGAAAAATGTTATACCCTGAAAGCATTCATAGACAATATGTAAAAGAATGCTTGTAACTGTGTTCCAATAAAACTCAACTTACAAAAACAGGCAGTGGGTCATTTTGGTCTGTGGCAAAAGCTTTGCTGATTCCTTACCTAGAACATCTAGAACTAAGATAACCATCACTCTCCTATGCTCTGTTGCACTCAGACCACTCTTGATATATGGTATAGATTTTCAGCCAGCACATTTTAAAAAAATCATAATCAGTAAAATTTACCTATTTGAGTTTTTAGGAAAAGTATCTTATTGAGATCATTATACATTTTCCTTTATTCAGTTAATGTGTTAAAATAGTCTTAATTCCAGTATCTAATGGTAACTCAAGCTACTAGTCCAAGAATAAACACAATTTATTATAATGGATTTTCATTTAATGTATCAGAGCATCTTATTACTAACTTAAAAAATAAGTATGTATATTTGTGTTTATACACACTAGAAGATTTCCCTATAATTTTCTGTTCTTGCTTAAAGTTTTTTAAAATATATTATAAATGAAAATGTCTTTGTAAAAATTAAGAATGGGAATAGGTGAGGGAGGAAGAAGGGTGGGAATGTGGGTGGGATGGAGGTTAATGTGGGAGTATTACTATGTTTTTGAATCAATATACATAGGAAATATATGAAATTTATATATCTTAAATAAAATTTTAAGAAAAGAAAAAGTATTGTGACACATACAAATTATACATAGTTATGGAGTATCATGTGATATTTCATCACTTGCATACCTTTTTTAAAAGATTCGTTTATTTATTTGAAAGTCAGAGTTGACTGTTGATGAGCAACTTGATCTGTTATCCCTCTTAGTATTTTTTTTTGTTTGTTCTACTTAATACTTTTGGTTGAATACTGTAATCAATACACAATTCTTCTTAAGTGCTGAAACTTAACTGAAAAGTGATCACTGTTAAATATAAGAGTGGGAATAAGAGAGGGAAGAGATGTGCAATTCGGGACATGCTCAAGCTGACTTACCTCAAACGGTAGAGTTAGAAATATACCAGGGGATTCCAATTCAATCCCATCAAGGTGGCATGTACCAATGCCATCTCACTAGTCCAGTGATCAATTTCTGTTCACAATTGATCATAATGATAGGACTAAGAACCAAAGGGATCACATAAACAAGAATAGTGTCTGCAAATACTAGCTGATAGAATCAAAAAGGGAGAGAATGATCCAACATGGGCAGTGAGATACACAGCATACCCATAGAATGGCAGATGTCCTAAACAGCACTCTGGCCTCAGAATCAGCCCTTAAAGGCATGCGGATCTGGCTGAAAAGCCCATGAGAGTATTTCAGGCATGGAAAGCCAAGACACCCTGGGGGAAAAAAAAAAAAACTAAATGAAAGATCTCCGTGAGTGAGATCCCAGTGGAAAGGACGGGTCATCAAAGAAGGAGGTACCTTTCTCTGAAGGGAGGAGAGAACTTCCACTTTGACCATTGCCTTGTCTAAATATGATCAGAGTCGGTGAACTCAGGGGGCTTCCATAGCCTTGGCAGCTCATGACAAGAGCCTAGGGTGATTACTGATGCCATAAACAAGAGTGTCAATTTGTTAAGTCAACAACAGGAATCACTGTGCACTTACTCCTCATGTAGGATCTCTGTCCTTAATGTGCTGTACATTGTGATTTCATGCTATAACTAGTACTCAAACACTATTTTTCACTTTGTCTTTCTATGTGGGAGCAAACTGTTGAAATCTTTACTTAATGTATGCTAAACTCATCTTCTGTATATAAAGAGAATTGAAAATGAATCTTGATGGGAATGGAAGGGGAGAGGGAGTGGGAAAGGGGAGGGTTGTAGTTGGGAGGGACGTTATGGGGGGAAAGCCATTGTAATCCATAAGCTGTACTTTGGAAATTTATATTCATTAAATAAAAGTTTAAAAAAAAAAGAAAGTCAGAATTACACACAGAGAAGGAGAGGCAGAGAGAGAGAGAGAGAGAGAGGTCTTCCATCTGCTGGTTCACTCCCCAGTTGGCCGCAATGGCTGGAGCTGCACCAATTCAAAGCCAGGAACCAGGAGCCTCTTCCAGGTCTCCCATGTGGGTGCAGGGACTCAAGGACTTGGGCCATCTTCTACTCCTTTCCCAGGGCATAGTGGAGAGCTGGATCGGAAGTGGAGCAGCCAGGACTTGAACCAGCACCCATATGGGCTGCTGGCGTTGCAGGCGGCGGCTTTACTAGATACACCACAGCACCGGCGCCTGCATCCCGTACTGAAGTGAAGGTTTGTGTCCTGGCTAATCTGCTTCCAACACAGCTTCCTGCTAATGCACCTGGGAAGGCAGCTGATGATGACCCAAGTGCTCACACTCCTGCCAGCCATGTGGGACACCCACATGGAGTTCCTGGCTCCTGGCTTCAGCCTGTCTCAGCCCTGGCTGTGGTGGGCATTTGGGATTTGGGGAGAGAATCAGCAGAGAGATGATTCATTCATTCATTCATTCATTCATATTCATTCTCTCTCTCTCCCTCTCTCTCTCTCTCCCCTTCTCTCTCCCTCTCCCAAATACATAAAATTTAGAAAAGAATCCCATTGTATTCCTGAGTAACTTCCTATTGCATGGATATACTGCAATTTTTTAAAGAGTCCTTGCCAACACTTGATCTTATTGTTAATTTTTCAGTTTAAGCTTTTTAATGGATGTGTAGTGATATATCATTGTGATCTTAAATTGGACTTCCTAAGTGACTAATAATGTTGAGCATTTTGCCATCTGCTTATAACCCATTTATAGATCTTTTTTATGAAATATCTGTTTAGAACATTTGTTCACAATTTATATTGGTTTGTTACTTTATTTATTGCTTAACTTGAGAGTTTTTATTATATTCTGCATATAAACCTTTTCACAGATATATGATTTACAAACATTTTCCAACAGGCTATGATATGTCTTTTCATACCCTTCATGATTTCTTTCTGATTTTCTAATTTTGATGAAATCTGGTTTGTGTGTTTTTGTTTTATGGATTATGATTTTAGTATCAAGTCTAAGAACTTGTAGTCTAATCTAAGGTCATAAAATCCATAATGTTTAATTCTGACTGTTTTATTTAGATCTTTGATCCATTTTGGATTAATTTTGGCTTCTGATATAAGGTGTATATTGAGATGTATTTTATTCATTGTATTTCACCACCATTAATGGAAAGAGTAAGTTTTATCTTCCTCCATTGAATTGTTTTTGCATTTCCCTATTGAATTGCTTTTGCATTTTTGTAGAATGTTGATTAACTGTATTTACATGGGTCTATTTCTGAGCTCTCTGTAATCTATTTCATTGGTTTATATCCATGACTTTTCACCAGCACCATATCTTGATATCTGTAACTTTATAGTGAGTCCTAAGATAGTGTAATGTGAAACCTTCAGCTTTTTTATTTTTCTGAAATTTTTTTCTAAGTCATTTTATTTTCCATATGAATTCTAGAATTTTATTGTTTTTATTTACAAAGAATCTTGCCGGAGCATTGGTTAGTACCATATTACAACTATATATTAATTTGGTTAAAAACTAGTATCTTTGTCCTATTCCATCTTTTGATTTATAAATACAGTGTGCCATTGCATTTATTTAGCTTACCTACTCCATCTGTAGAGGGACACTGAATATTTCAATTTAAGGAATCCATACTATGGAGAGAATTCAAATTCCTGGGAAAACTATATAAAAACATCATGTTGGGACAGGCATTGTAGTGCAGTGGCTTAAGCCCATATTTCATATCAGAGTGCCAGTTTGTATCCCAGCTACTTTGCTTCTGACTCAGCTTCCTGCTTATGCATACTGGGAGGAACTGGATAACAGCTTGAATGCTTGGGCCCCTGCCTCTCATGTGAGATACCCAGATCCTGTTTTCTGCCTGGCCCAATCCTAGCTGTTCTGGCTTTTGCAGGCATTTGAACAGTGAGACAGTGGATGAAAGATTCTCTCTCTCTCTCTCTCTCTCTCTCTCTCCCGATAGATAGATAGATAGATATAGATAATTCTACCTTTTAAGTAGATGAAAATCAATAAACTTTAAAAATAAGGCATATTATACACTGAAAGTACACAAATTTTGTACATATTTCTTTACATCTTCAAAACAAATGTAGAGGTGAAGTGGTGACATGCTGTGAAAAAAGATATGACTATAACCCAGTATTAAACCACTGGTTGACAATGTGCTTTCGGACAAGAGTTACAAATAGGTTACAAACAACAGGCCTGCTTCGCAGGAATGAGAGAGGCAAGTTAATGTGTGAGACAAGAGTCCTCTGTGTGCTATTTATTTACCTCTAACCCAGTGTTACACTTGCCCACTAGAACCTTCCCAGCAAAGGGTTTGACATTGTTCCCTTTGAATCTTCTATTAGGTGTTTTGCTAAATTTATAGCTGGGAGTAAAAGTATCGATCTGGTTACCTCAAGAGATGGTATGGGCTGAAAACAGATAGAGGTTTAAAGAGGATTTACAGACATCCATGGGCAATGGATTCTCACGTAGTTATTAGGGAAGCTTTATGGGGTTCAGCTGGAATGCAACCCTACCTTCTCCGTGGTGTACAGATGTGAGTGCCATCAATGATGTCACTGGAAACTATTAGTGAAAGTCACTTTGACAATAGGTTCCATGCATTACTGTTATCACTGTATTTAAACAAAAATAGCTACATAGTAAAATGTGAGAATCCGATTGGATTTATGTTTAACAGATATTTAGTATAAGTATCTTTGTGATGTAATTTCCAAAAACTTACTAGTAGCTACTCCTAGCATTTTCTATGTGGCAAATTGCTGTTTTCAACAAAACAGAGAAGGATCTGCTTTCCTGATTTTAACACAAAATTGAAGCTTTTCAGCATGATTACAGTGCCAGGTTTTACATCCACACCACTGGCCCCTAGAATGTTCATGATGAGTGTAGAATGTTCGCTTTCTCTATTAGTCAAACACTGGTTTAGAAAAAAAGATAGGGCTTTCAATTTTGCTACTTCTTTGCCACCCTTAATTTGGAGTACAGATGCTATTTATTTCCCATTATTTGACATAATTTCAGAGAAAAAAGAATCTGGGTGGAGGGGTGACTGGACAGGCATTCAGGAATACTCACCTACTAGGGGGTTGGAATATCCAGGGCTTTCTGAATCCATTTCACTGGGGCTTAGTCTTGTTTTTGATGTTGTTAAATTCAGATTACTGCAAAGAAGTTGATGCTTCTGTTGGTTTATTTTGTTCTTATTGGGGAGTGTCTGGAGGCAGGAGGAGTATTCAGTAGTTAGATTGACATATTGTGATAGATTTGTTAGTTAATTTCATGTGAATGGGACAAACAGTTCTCTTTCATCCCCCTGGCACTGTGATTCTGGGATCCTAAGATTGAAATAGCTGTTTCAGAGGAAAGACAATTCCATGCAAATCTTATTGGATAGAGTTTTGGCTGCATTAGTGGCCTGGTGCCTTATTTTTACTGAGCTCAGAAATAATGAGAGAGTAAAGCTAAGGCCAACTTGTTCACTGGAGGCCTCTTTCCATGAAAATAGATATTACTTCTTTTTTCCCCAGCCATTGAGCTTTTGTTCCTTCTAAAAGAAGTTGTCATGAACTCCTCATTACCATTTTTCTTAATGTGATAAGTGTAAACCACAAGAAAGTTATCGGGTTTGAAAAGCTATAGCAGCCCTTATAAATGGAATACTAACGCCTTGTGTAATTCTTTGAAAAGTCTTAGACTTGTGATTACATGAAATGTATCCTTCTTTGACTACAGTTTTCTTTCTCTAGTGCCTTTTTTTATATGGTAAGCTGGCTTTCTAAAGGATGGCTGTGTTGCCTCCTCTACACTGTGTATCTCTCCAGCAATGGTAGATCAACAAATCCTTTTGGTAATGTCTGGAACATGATAACAAATTGCATGCTACTCTGTAAAATATAAAACAAAATAAAAGTCTGGCAGGTTTATCTGAGTTTTACTTTGAATGATCAATAATAATTGTCATTAGCATCTGTTCATTCCAATTATGAATACTATAGCTACTTGGAGAACAGCCATATCCTGAGTTTGGGCTTAGTTTAGCCTCCTGGCTGAGAGTAGACACTTAATAGATATTTTTAATGAAAAATGAAATTAATCGTGAATCATTAAAGATAGTGCTGGGGAAAAGTCAGTTGAGAGGTGTTAGTTTCATCAAATTGGTTTGCCTGACCTAGAACTAAAAGAGCAAACTAGAAGGTAGCCATAAAGAAATGCCTAATGCTATGAGGACATAGCATGTCATTTCATCCAGTAAAGTAACTCTGAAAAAAAAAAAAACATGATTGTAATATTATGAGAGCCTAGGGAATCATCTCATGTCAGTATATTTTAAGTGATGGTCATTGGATGTAGTTGATGGCAAAATAATTTAAAACAGAGATCTAGGAACTCAACAGCAAAGTTAAAAATAACTTTTTTTTCTTTTTTGTTCTTTTTTTAAACTTTTATTTAATAAATATAAATTTCCAAAGTACAACTTTTGGATTATAGTGGCTTTTCCCCCCATAACCTCCCTCCCACCCACAACCATCCCATCTCCCACGACCTCTCCAATCCCGTTCTTCATCATGATTCATTTTCAATTTATATTTATATATATCTTTATATACAGAAGATCAACAAATGGTGTTCTGGTGTCAAAATTGGTTTAAGAATGGAGGAATTGATGAGTTTAAAAAATAGAAATGCAAGAACTGGCCATCAAGAAACCTCAGAAGCTTCAGAAGCCTGAAATAGACCACTGATCAGAAGCCCTCTAACTAGGTTTCCTTTGTGCCTTGCCTTGTTTTTGCAAAAGAATTTCTGGTGGCCCTTACATTTTTAACAATTGAAATTGTGCTAATTTTGTGTTTACAAAGGAAGTCAATGATTCAATGTTGTTCAATCTAACATTTCCTAGT
Source organism: Oryctolagus cuniculus (assembly GCF_964237555.1). Taxonomy (NCBI): domain Eukaryota; kingdom Metazoa; phylum Chordata; class Mammalia; order Lagomorpha; family Leporidae; genus Oryctolagus; species Oryctolagus cuniculus. The sequence goes on from NC_091453.1 coordinate 127,499,502, forward strand.
AGGGCAGCTAGTTTTCTGTTCTGTTTAAACCTGATTTAGACCCATATCCTAAAAAGTATTGAAATTTACAAGGCAGTCATCTGTTGGGAAAGTCAAACCTTTAACATAGGCTGTGGCCTCAGGCTGCTGCTGCTCAAACCTTGTGCAAAACTCAACAGATCCAGTGGAATTTTACCCAATATATGGCTATAGTGTTCTGTTTCCCCATAGTATTCTTTGGAGATATTTCTTTGCAGTTCCCACATGTACAATGTCTTAGGAATAACAGGCCAAATGAAGTTGTATGAATAGGCCCTGCATATGGCTGGAAACATATCCATTACATTCAGTGAGTGAAATGGAATTGATTGTATCTGTAAATGCCAAGAAGATGGCTTACTTGATTGGTTGTCTGAATGAACACACAATGAAGTGTCAGGGTACTGATTATTATGTTTCCCAATTGTAAATTAGCATTTGATTCTCTTTTTTAGTAGAACCATGGCTTGGGTGCTGCTACAGAATGAAGGCACTAGTGTGAGCTGGACTTTTTGCATGTATATCATGGGGCCAGTAGAGAAAACTTCTGAATTCTCTTAAAAAACTGTCAGCACTAAAGAGTTTGAATAAAGTCATCAATTATGGATTTGAAAAAAAAATTCCAGAGTATTATATCATGTCAGTGAAGTCATAAATTACTGTTGACATTCAAAAGAATCATCCCTTTTCTTTTTTGGACTGATAGATTGCATTTTGTGTTGCTTTATTGTTCAGCTATGACTGTAAAGTTATGTTTAATATTACAGTTGATTTTACACTTCCTCCCTACCCTCACTTGCTTAAAAATCAGAGATACGATCTCAGGAGACTTTCTTAAGAGTGTCCCAAACAGTAGAATATTCATTCACTTAAATGGAACAGGGTTTCCACCACTAGAGAAGCTTAGCAGCAATGGTTAGTGATCAAGTCCAAGATAAGCTACAGTTCCACTGTTGTTGAACTTTCAAGTTGCTGAGTGAACAGTGGGACAAATTAGACTGTTATCTGTATCACCATAAGACAGTAAGGTCCCCCCAGCACCTTCCTCCACCCCCATTCCTGGGAGGATGATGAATTCTCTGGGCTACTTTTCTCAGCAATATTTCTATATCATATTAAAAAAGCCATTCCAGATTCAATTTTGCATCTTCTTATATACATCGTTGAATTTGGAGCAGTAAAGAATATGATTATCTAGCTAGGTAAGTCAGTACAATTGGTCCACAACCCTGAACCTCTGCCTTTCCAGGCATCCCTTTGCCACTATCCTAGGCAGGGACCATGTTGACTTCAGAGATGTGTTTTTTTTTTTTTAACATTTATTTAATGAATATAGATTTCCAAAGTACAGCTTATTGATTACATTGGCTTCCCGAGATGTGTTGTTCACTACCTTCTAAGACAGAAAACCCAGTGGTTGGAAAGCTTACATGTCTTGGAAATTCTTACTTCATCTGAGCTAAAATGGTCCCCTGATAACATTTACCCACAGAGCTTATCCTAATCTCTTTGTACACAAGGCAGATCTCAGTTCTCTTTTATATGAGATTGTTTCATATATTGAAAACACTTCGTAGACCTCCCTTAAGTCACCCTTTTTCATAGACTAAACTTTACTGATTGTTTTGAAGTACATGTATATATGTTATGCCCTACTCTTATAGTAATGGTCCATTGAAGATATTGCACTATACTCATGGCTGTGCTGAGACAAGTCATCTAGGTTAGTTCCCTCTATTTCCAGTGTGGTCTTTTCCATGCAGTGTCCGGCAGCACCATTGCCTTCTACAGTCCAGGCCTCATACTTAATGCTGGCTGAATGTGTTTAGGTTATTTTAGCTGCCAACACACCTCAGATTTACTTGGGGGTAGTAAAATAAAATCCTTGGGTTTTTATCTCATGAATTGTAATAAGCCAGATGGTCTCTCTCATAGTGCAGTTTTACACTTGGTTTGTGGAACATAATTGCAGATTTAGTTTACTACTCTTAAAATTCACCTTATTGAAGCCGGCGCCGTGGCTCAATAGGCTAATCCTCCACCTTGCGGCGCCGGCACACCGGGTTCTAGTCCCGGTTGGGGCGCCGGATTCTGTCCCGGTTGCCCCTCTTCCAGGCCAGCTCTCTGCTATGGCCAGGGAGTGCAGTGGAGGATGGCCCAGGTGCTTGGGCCCTGCACCCCATGGGAGACCAGGAAAAGCACCTGGCTCCTGGCTCCTGCCAGGATCAGCGCGGTGCGCCGGCTGCAGCGGCGGCCATTGGAGGGTGAACCAACGGCAAAAGGAAGACCTTTCTCTCTCTGTCTCTCTCTCTCTCACTGTCCACTCTGCCTGTCAAAAAAAAAAAAAAAAAAAAAAAATTCACCTTATTGGATTCAGGCCTGTGTGGCAGGATCTTTCTGAATGTTGATTACTTGTAGCTTAGTGTCACCTACAATTTCAGTAAGTGGACATGCTGTTGCTCTTTTAAGTTGTTGACTACATTTTTTAAACCAAATAGCACTGTTAAAAGTAAAGTGTTGTTTTTGTTGTTATTAAAGATGGCAAATAGAGAAGGATAGGTAACTACAAAGGCTTTGGTATGCCTCTAGAGACTGCCTTCTAGGTTGACTTTGGCTACTCAACAATTTATGTAAGCTTATTTCAACTCAGTGATAAAGCACTTTTCACATCTCCATTCTTAGTTGCAAGAGTTATATATGAAGTTTGACAAATGCTTTGTTGAAGCCAAAATATACGATGTCCAGGGCACTTTCCCAAGGAGGACCCCATTTCCCAAGCGGTGTCAATGTTCTAGACTGTGGTCTGGCCAGGGTTTAAAAGGGTCCCAAGTCCCATGTAGATGCTACATGTCACATGAGCATCTTTAGGGTGAAACTTACTTGTGCTGGGAAACACTTATTATGTACATCCTGTGAGGGCCCAGAGAGGCAAGAGATCTATACCTCATCCCACATGCACTACTTCCCTGTAAGGGGAATTTCATACGGAACAAACAAGCTGTCTGGTCCTAGTAAAGGACTCAATCCTGGGCACTTGTCCTCCCATGTCTGTCTGAAGAAAGCCTACAAAGGGAAGCAGGCAAGTTCACATTCACATTTCAGCAGCAGGTGCACTCCTGGACACCACACTGGGAGAGCAGCCTGTGACTACTACAGCCAGCACCTTTCCCAAATTATGGTTTGGCCCCCTCCCTCTATGAGCTCATCCCAACCCTGATCCTTTTTCTGTCATTCATTTCCTATGAACAACCCCACTGCAGCTGCAGATAACAGTGCTAATACATCTGCCTTGCTTTTCTCTCCTATCAGGGAGGAGCAGAGTTTCCCACAGGCCAGTTAGCAATTGATGGCAGATTGAAGGCTAGGAAACAATTTGGCTGCTTCCCTTCTGAGGGCCAAGTCGCTGCATAACCCCTTCTGGGCACTCCAAGTCCCTGTTCCTTGATCCCTGATAGCCCCATGGCTTAACTGCCCTATCCCTTTTTCTGGATTCTCAGAGGAGTCTTAGGGCACATGTATATAAAGGTTCGATGTCATTTATTAACACCCCCACACATGTCCTTTAGGGGTGTTAACAAAGGGAGTCCTTTAGCTAAAGAAGCAAATTTGACTATCTGATGAGAAGATCTCCCTCACTAAAATCAGACATGTACGTTTCAATGATTTCAGGTTTAAATTAGTTTCGGAGAAAGGAAGATGCTGATATTTTTGTGGCTTTAGGCTGTGGTAGCCTTTAAGGCTGTACAGTGTATATATTTGCAGTCCTGTTGTACTAATTTTTTGGGAGTATACTCCCTAGGAGGAAAAATAAGACTGCCCCTGAGGAAGTCAGAGACCAAGTTCAGTTCCCATGACTTGGTATGCATTTAATTCTAAGTCCCTGTAAAAATAAACTCCAGCCTGATTTTGTAGATTTCTCCTATTCAGTCATACTTTTTTTATTTGAAAACCATTCAGCATTTCACATGTTCTTAATCACAGGTGTTTGTAAATATTTTAAAAGATGCATTTATTCTATTCTTTGCATTTTAATATAGGAAAAAGAGGAAGGTTTATGGAACTCCTATCATCTTGAGCTGTGAGGAATGCCTAAGTTACCCATTTGCTAAGTGGAGGCATGCAGGCTCATAGTGGCAACGCTGTAGTTCTGGTTGTGGGAATAGCAAGCTGAATGTGCACAGCACTATATGGTTGCCAAAGTCCTTGCACATGTATTAGCTTACTTCCTCTTGTAGCAAGCTTGTGTGGTAGGCAAAACAAGCAGAATCAGAGGCTGACAGCATTTGTAGCTAGGAGAACACATAGTGGCCATCCATGCCAAAGCCCACATGTTCTAGATAGGCAAATGGAGGCTCAGAGAGGGCAAGCAACTTCGCCAGGGTCACTCAGGTAACTTTTTGTGGAGCTCAGACTTAAGTTCTTCTTTTATCATTCTTAGGCAAGGGATCTTTTGGAGCTGCTTCTAATTATAATAACAATAACTAATGAAATATGTGTGAAAATCACCATTATTTGTATTTATTAATAGTCATTTGAAAATTTGCTATAACCATCTCTTTAGCTCAAACCATTTCTTTAGCTCAAATATTAAGGTAAAGACCTTAATATTTTGCTAAAGCTGGGTGCATATTGTTTGAACAGCCAGTATATATCAGGTGTAATGTAGGCCTCTGAAAGGAATACATACATGCACCATACATATACATACACCTACTGTTTGCCTCACCTCCACCACTAAACCTTGCTCAGATGCCTTGCACAGTGACTTGTTCCTGCTACCATGTTCCTTGTATGTTTACACATTTCTCTTTCAAGGTGATTAGCATGTAAAGCAAAGTGATCTGTCCTGGGGAAGGAGCTTGTCTTTGTCATTTCTATATCCCAATGACTGGCGGATTGCGGCAACTAAATAAAGATTAGTAGAACACAGACCCTGCCATTTGTTGTGTAGCATTGAACAAGTAACTTCACCTCTTGGCATTTCCAATTCCCTAGCTGCGAAATGGGTATGATGCTAACAATCACTGCCTCTTTTGTTTGTGGTGCACAAAAAAAAAAAAAAAAAAAAAAAAAAAAAAAAAAAAAAAAAACAATTACTTACTATGTAATAGGCGCAGGAGATTCAAGGTTGAAGAAAATAAGACTTGTGGCAACATACTTCAGTTACTTGAGATAACAGCCATTCCAAAAGCTCTGTATTAGATGAGTATAGGATACATTTGAGATTAGCAGAGTGTGGAACACAAGATAGTCTTCCACCCACAGCCTGTGAGGTACCCAGCTTCTGCGTTTCTACTGAGCAAAGCTGAGCTACCTGAAAGTTATTTTCAATTTGTTAGGGTCCTAGCCTGTGAGCCATAGTATGGATAATGTGCTGGAATATATAACCTTTTGTGATTTTTCTGCGTTTGACTTTGGAGCCTTCACATCACATTAAGAAAACATCTGCGCATTGTTAGAAATTACTTAGAATACTATCAATTGTGAAACCTATTCTTTGTTAAAGACTAAAAAGTAAAACAGTGTTGCTTCATTCTTTCCGCATTAACTTTAAAAATGGGAGACCCATTTGGAAACAGTGTGCTTTGAAACCAGTGACCAACATTCACTTACAACTGAATGTGAGACTGTCCATAAGTGACCTCACCTCTCAGAACCACTAATACTTCAGTTTTCCAGGGAGGGTAGGAATCTATGCGTTGTCTCTCTCCAGCAGGTCAAAGGAGAGAGAGGGGAGCTCATTTGTGGAGATTCAGACCAATGTCACACACACGGGCGCACGTGTGTGTGTGTGTGTGTGTGTTTTTGTTAAAAGAGAAGTGATGCTTGGTGTTGAGTTCAGGTGTTCAGCCTTATAGTCTGTTGTAAAAGACTTGGCAACGTTTTTGGAGTAGGTGCTTATCCCTACCTGATGACTTGGTGAAGGACGAATATAAGTTCAGCTGGATAAGGAATGATAGGGGTTCTTATCTTGAAAAGAGCAAGAACACAGAAATAGATTAAAATCCTTCAAGTGTTAATGAAAAGGATAACAATGGAAAATCTACTGTGAGCTTGCCACACTTTACAAGTCTAACTCATTTTGAGAAGTGAAAGAGCTTGCTTCAAATTTCCTTGCTGAAGATACCCTTTCAGGAAATTATATTCCTTTCAACAGCATCCTCCCTACTGTAATCAAATGCATCAGTGGTAGCATGGACTCAGCATGCTATTTCATGAAATCTCACGTTTTCTAATACAGAGAATCAATCGTAATTGAATATGAAAAAAAATATGTGTGATTCCATGTGGATTGGCCAGTAGGACAGTGCACTACATTGGTAATTCAAGATAATCAGATTCTGTCACAAAGTAAATATAAAGATAATTTTAAAAGTCCATGGAAAATTGAAATAAAAGATAAGTTTATTTAGTGACAAATAAATTTTAAATCCATGCATATAAGGGGTCTTCAAAAAGTTCACAAAAATTGTGTTTATGGAAAATCTTTGCAGATTTCAAAAATTTTGCACCAGATTTAATTACCTTTAAATTCCATTTTCCATGAACTTTCTATAGTCCCCTGGTATATAAAATGTAGGGAGAAAGTATACCTTTTAGAAGTGATTTCATTCTTTTCAGTATCCAAAATACCTTTTAATAAACCTAGAGGCATAACCACTGGTTACATAAAAGAGACCATACTCCTTTTACAGACTGGAGCTTATTGCTTCTTGGTGGGCTCTGACTGAATATGAACTGTACTTTATTTAATTTCAAAAATAATTTCTTTTTATGTCACAAGTAGAACCAGTATTTATGGGCACAATTTTCTGATAAAAGTTTATGTTATAAAATGATTAAATCAAGGTAGTTCAAATACCCATCTCCTCACATAATTACCAATTTGTTATGGTGAGAATATTTGTAATCTACCACTTAGCAAGTTTCAATTATATAGTACATGTTATACAATAGATCGGCAGAAGCTATTCTTCCAAACTGAAACTTTGTGCCTTTTTACCAACACCTCCTCTTCCCTAGTTATATATTTTATTCATTTTTAATTTTTTTGAGTTTTAGATACTTTATTTTTTCATGTTAATGTTACATTAATACAAAGGGTGCAGATTCAGTGTAGTTCACAGGCATAATATATATTTTATATGATCTAATTTTGGAGAGTAACCTTAGTCAGAAAAACCCTATACATTTTAAAAGAGTTCATTAACTAGTTTAAAGATACAAGCTAATTAGAATTACACTTTAAATTGATGTCAGGTAGAGTTACTTTGGGACTAGTTTTGATGGCTGCATTAGTAGTTGTCATGAATATTATCAACTGAATACAAATGTTCAACTCAAAAACACTTGGAAATAGTCTATCTTTTAAGCAGGTTAAGTATCCCCTCTAAATTCTGTGTGCATTTTTAATGTACTTGCCACCTCCCTTTTAAATAGTTCTGGGTAAATTTCAATCTGTGCCAGTGCTTGTCTGTATAATACTTACAAATTCTGCTTCCCCAGTGCCACTGTGAGTGAATCTGTGAAGTATCTCCTTGCATTAGAACTCTTCAGACATCAAAGACTCTTTGAACTGGGTAATTAAAAAGGGAAAAAAACCATATTTTAGTGCTACCTGAGAGTTCTTATTAATATTACCTTTGAAATGACTAATTATGTTACCCATAAAGATTGTAAAATAGTATTATATAGCTGTGCATTAAAAAGCATTCTCATAAACTTTGATCCCCTCCTCCCCTCCCCAAACTCCTCCTTTATTTCCATCATTACATTGATTTTTATGTTTAATGTTTATATAAGAAAATGTTTGATGAATCCAACACATGCTGACTCCCTCCTGCTTCACCAAATTTATCATCTTTCTGTTGCTGGGATTTTGAGCATGTGATTTAATTATCTTTGCTCTTAGGGTAAAACATGTTGGCCACATGCCCTAAGACTAGAGCAAGATTTGAATAGCACCTCTATTCAAACAGAGTGTTTGAAAGAGCTGAGAAGGTGACCCTGCTGATAACAGAGGGTGGGAGCCTTAGGGGCTTTTCCTATTTGAAAATTTGAACTCACAAATACACTATGTGTGTGACTGGGTGGAATCAAGCTACAAATCTCATAATAACCTTCTCTATGAATGAGACAGAGATTTCTTCAGTTGTCTCATCTTTGCATGGAAAAATCAACAGCATGTGCATAATCTTGTCACTAACTGTTAGGGTGCATCAAGAGAAGAATGGAGGTGATGACAGTGCTGCACTCCCTAGAACAGGCAGATCATACCTGGAGCAGAATCCCATAAGTTAGAGGAGCCCCAGGCAATTAGGAGTCCCTCCTGGGAGCTCCAAAGATAGAGACAGAAGGCAGAACTGGAGCGTTAGAAAAAAAAAGTTGAAGAGTCCCACTAAATGAATGAACAAGCTGAGAATGTCTCAGCCTGGAGAAGAGACAACAGCAGCAGATAGGATTGCTATCTTCAAATAGTTGGGGATTGTCATGTGAAAGAAGGAGGAGATGCATTCTGTGCTTTTGTGAAGTGTGATCCATAGGTAGAAGCTCCTGACAGATGTTTAATTTCCACCTGGGAAGAAGAGTCTGAGCCAGCTGTCTCAGTATGAGACAGGCTACTTCAAGCAGTAGTGAGCTCCCTGTCACTGGCAATATGCAAACAGATGTCAAATGAGCTTTTGCATTGCAGAAGGACCTCAAGCACCAACGTGGGGTAGGGGGTTATATTGAATTACCTTAACGTCCTCAATATTAAAAAGATACATTAAATAAGTATTTATGAACAGTCTACTATGTTTAATGCTAATAAGGGCTTTTTTAAGTGCTCAGAAATAAAGTTGCTTTGTTTTTCTTCATCAGGAGATGACCCATTCCTGGCCCACTCCTCTTACTGCCATGCACACTCCTGGAAACTCTGAGCAACATGCATTTTCCATCCCAGGACAGGTCAGTTCTCTTCCTTCATCCATTTTCTTTTACCTTATTTTAATTAGACCAATCTGATTGGCATCGGTCTCCTAGTACTATAAAATCTAGATTATATCTTGCCCCTCAGGATAGTAATGTAGATATGATTTTTATTAAAAAAAGATTCTTTAAGACATCTATACAAAATATTTACATGCATATCTTACTACCTGAGCATTGCCATTGTCCAAATAATAGCCCCCAGAGTTGATGAATCAGAGTGGTGGCTCACCCCTTAAGACCAAAGAGCAAAGGCAACAATAGTGTCCATGATTTTTTTAATTTAAAAAATCCATGCTCTTCCTTCTAATGGATCAATTTTACTTTCTATATATCACCTTCTAGTCCTTGCTCACAAGCGAACAGATCTTTATAAGCTGCCTTATCAGAACAGAACTTTCTCCTCTACAGTTCTATTGTCACACATTTATAATGTTTTCTTCACTTGTTCTGAATAAGAATTTATCAACACCAGCTTTTCTAAATGCCTAAGTAGACATGATATTCTAATACCACATGTTAAAAGACAGAAAATGCCTTCCTTCCCTTCTTCTTTTCCTTTCTACCATTAATTCAGAAACCATTTTCCACGGGGATGAAGGGATGAAGAAAAGTCCTCTACATGTTATCAGATAAACTACCAAGCAATGTAGTTGGTATTTTCATAGACAATACAAAGCTCAGAAAAGTATCTAACATTCCCGCAGGGAGTTGAGCATGTGCTCACCATGGAGGTAGCAACATTTAGACGATGGTTAGGATTCTGACAGGTGGAAAAAGGTTCAAGAGAAGACCATCCCATACAGAAGACCAGCATTAGCAAAGTCATGGAGAGATGAGGGATCATGGTTTGATCCATACTGGTATGAGATCCCATGTGTCTGGATCATAGCTTTTCTGGTGGACAATGGAAAGAGATGAATTCTGAGCAAGTAAGCACATCGCCATTAATGGCCTTGAATGCTACCCCCAAGGAGTTTGGAGTTTTGTAAAAGGAGAAACACCCAATTAGATTATTTAGGTTTCAAAGTCATGATTTTGACAATAATACTACTTGTAAACTATATTTCATGATCCCCTGTCACCTTTGAAATGAGAGAGAGCTAAGTGAGTAATGACTCTTACTGTCCCAGTCTGTGGGTGTATCTTTGCTTCCTGTATCCTCACTCTCTTTCTTTTGGCTGCCCTGTGCTTGATATCCTTATCACCAGCATCTCCAGCAAAGGGGGCAACCCATCATTTTTTTCCCAGCCTTTAAATCCAACACTTCCGTGGCAATTGTATTTATTTCAGCTGGATTCTCCCATTTGGTAGATAAATTGCACAAGTCACAATTTTCACATTTACAAGTGTGTAAAATAGAACTGGTTGTATAAATGGGCTCTTATAGCACATACACAGCCTGCAATAGGGCACAATTTGCATTTTCTGCAAATTACTGCGCTGCCAGTCGCAAGATAAAGGTAGAAATCAATTGGATAAAATGGTGAAGCCAGTATGGGTATACACCCACCTTTGATCCCTGCCAAATTGTTGGTTTGAAAGAAAAGTGCATTTTAAATAACAATAAAGACATCAACAACATATAGGGGAAGGCTTCCAAAGGTTCATGGAAAAATTTAGTAAAAAGGGAATATGAGGCCGGCGTCACCGCTCACTAGGCTCACTGGGCTAATCCTCCACCTTGCGGTGCCAGCACCCCGGGTTCTAGTCCTGGTCAGGGCGCCGGATTCTATCCCGGTTGCCCCTCTTCCAGGCCAGCTCTCTGCTGTGGCCAGGGAGTGCAGTGGAGGATGGCCCAAGTCCTTGGGCCCTGCACCCCGTGGGAGACCAGGAGAAGTACCTGGCTCCTGCTATCGGATCAGCGCGGTGTGCTGGCCGCAGCCCGCTGGCCACAGCGACCATTGGAGGGTGAACCAACGGCAAAGGAAGACCTTTCTCTCTGTCTCTCTCTCTCACTGTCCACTCTGCCTGTCAAAAAAAAAAAAAGGAATATGAGTTTTCCATGAACTTTTTCATATATCCTCATATAATGGTATGATGTGCTTCACCTGATTCTAAGCATTTAACATACAGCAAATAATTCAGTCCTCATTACAACCCCAAAAGATTGGTAATTTTATCATTCATAATTTACAGAGGAGGAAACTGAGGTACGTGATAGGTAAGTAATGTGTTCAGAATCACCCAGTTAATAAGTGAAGGAACCATTATTTAGGTTCAGGTGTTATGATGCCAGAAACCTGGGGCTTCTCCCCAGTTCAAATTTCATCTTCTAAAACATAGCTGTCTTCAGGAAGTATAGGTAACTGGGTTAATTGCCTCTTTGAGTGCTTGCACCAGACCTAGGTGACACCTGCCTCTCTGAAAGTATCAGTTTCCTACATCTAGAGCAATGTGGTAAGCAGGGGAACAGTGCTGGTTGAAGAATTGCAATCTGGCTCCTTTTTATCCCGGCTCTGCAACTTGCTGGCTATGTGGTCCTGCTCCATTTCCACTGAGCCTCAATTTCCTCATCTGGACTGGGGTGGTATGTGTCTGTAGGTGTGAAGGTCTGAGGACTATATAATCTCAATGGAATTTTCACATCAAATGTTCTATGATTCTGTGAAATGTATACATAACAGAAAATACAGTTGAAAAATTCTCAGCTCATATTCACTTACCAACCCCAAATTGAAAAATGCCATGTTTTCTCATAGAGAATGGAAACTCTTACAAGGAAGGAAGTACATAGTAAGCAGAATTTACTGAGTAACACTGTCCTTAAGGGAAGTTTAATAAAGATACCACAGGGACCGCTGCTATGGCACAGCGGGTTAAACCAGGCCTGCAGCACCTGCATCCCATATGGGCATTAGTTTGCATCGAGGCTGCTCCACTTCTGTTTCAGCTCCTGGCTAGCGCACCTGGGAGGGGAGCGAAGGGTGGCCAAGGTCCTTGGGCCCCTGCACCCACGTGGAGAGACCCAGAGGAGGCTCCTGGCTCCTGGCTTCAGATCAGATCAGCTGCAGCCATTGCGGCCATTTGGGGAGTGAACCAGGGGATGGAAGACCTTTCTCTCTCTCTGCCTCTGCCACTCTGTAACTCTGCCTTTCAAATAAATAAAAAATAAATATTTAAAAACAAAGACAAAAACACCCCAGATGAAAAATATCCTCTAGAACAGAAGTTCTCAAATTACGGCTCATACATTCTTACTTTTTTTCAGTGCTTAAAATTTTCTAAAGTGCTGCAACAAGTCAAGAAATATTACACACACACACACTCTGGAATATTATTCAGCCATAAAAAGACACCCTGTCATTTTTTGTAACATGGGTGGAACTTTAAGATGTTAAGTGAAATAAAGACAAATAGGGGCTGGTGCTGTGGTGCAATGGGTTAATCTTCCGCCTGTGGCGCCGGCATCCCATATGGGCACCAGTTCTAGTCCCGGCTGCCCCTCTTCCAATCCGGCTCTTTGCTATGTCCTGGGAAAGCAGTAGAAGATGGTCCAAGTGCTTGGGCCCCTGCACCCACATTGGAGACCAGGAAGAAGCATCTGGCTCCTGGCTTTGGGTCAGCACAGCTCCAGCCGTTGCGGCCATTTGGGGAGTGAACAAACAGAAGGAAGACCTTTCTCTCTGTCTCTCCCTCTCACTGTCTGTAACTCTACCTCTCAAATAAATAAATAAAAAAATATTTTTAAAAAAGGAAAGAAAGAAAGACAAATAAACACGTTCTCAAATGAGGAAGCTAAAAAAATTGTTTTCATACAAATGAAGAGGAGGATAATGTCCACTAAAGGCTTGAGAGATTAAGGGGAAGGGGGGACTGAGGAAGATCAGATGGTAACAGGGAACCAAAATAGAAAAAGAAGAGTAAGTTCAAGTCTTCCATAGCACGGCAGGGGGACTATAATTTACAGAAAAAAAGTTATTATATGTTTGATAAATAATAACTAGGAGTGGTCATTTGGCACATTAATTAAGACAATCCTTGGGATGTCCATATTCCATTTCAGAGTGCCTGGATTGGATTCCTGGCTACATTCCCAATTACAGCTTCCTGCTGATGGGTACCCTGTGAGGCAGCAGCTAGACAGCACAAGTAGTTGGGCCCCTGCTGCCTATGTGGGAGACCCAGATTGAGTTCCTGATTCAGGCTTGGCCTAATCCTTGCTGTTGTGACCATCCGGAGAGTAAACCAGCAGTCAGGAGACGCCTGTCTCTTTCTGCCTCTGTGTCTTTATGTCTTTCTATCTTTAAAATAAGTAAAATAAATGAGCATTTAAAAAAGAACTGGAAGAGAGAAGTTTGATGGTCCCCATCACAAAGACATGATAAATGTTAGAGATAGAAATACTAATTATCCGGATTTGATCATTACATGCTATATACATGACTTGAATTATTACACTGTACTTCATAAATATGTATTGTTATATGTCATTAAAATATAAAAACAAAAATTCAAAAGAAAAATAATATTATTATGAATGAATGTGAATCTAGAATTCATATTTCAGTTTTACATGCATTTGGTAATGTACTATCCATGATTTCTTTAACAGAGGAGAATAAAGTCACTATGACAGAGATGGTATGTCTCCCAAAGCCTAAATTATTTACTATCTGGCCCTTTGCAGAAAAAATTAGCCAATGCCTACTCTAGACTATAGATCACATAGAGTTTCTGATTGTGAGATTATTAACAAGGCTCTTAAAATAGTCTCATGCAAGTTTGTGTTAGCAATTTTGCATCATTCTATCTTGTTGCAAAAATTACATATATGACATGTCTATGAAAAATGTACATGATCAAAGTCAGGTACTTTTTAAAATTTTGTACAATGTTCATTAACAATTACTACATGAATGATGCAAATTATTTCCCCTACCAGGCTATTTCCATTTGGAGTTCGGTATGTATATTAAGTGAATTTGGTAGCATACAAAGATGTTTTTTCATAATACCCATTACCCATGACCTATTTGAAGACCACTCATATGGATGGATATAAAAAAATTTACACCAAAATAAACATATCTTTGAATTCTGTTTAATATGAATTTGTTGAAGTACCCACAAACTGAATTATATTATTATACTATGCTATAATTATGCCTTTGGGGAATATACAGACAGGAATTCTTGCCTCTCTATGAAATGGACATAGACTCTTGTGTTTTTTTAAACTACTGACTTTGTTGTGTCATTTTTCCATGGAATCTTGCAATGTGGGTTTTCATAACTCAATGTTACAAATGGTTGCGCCACCAGAAGTATTTCCCCTTCCTTGCCATCTGTGATTTGCTAAAGGGTGCAAATCAAATAGTTAAGCTTTTTACAGTCTTTGTCAAAAAGCAATTCTTTATCAGCAAGAGAACAGAAGGCTTTGAGCAGCAAACTGGATGGGCTTTGTGACAGCTCTCTAGCTCAGAGGACTTTCCTGCTTCTTGTTGAGTTTATATGGTTTTCTTGAGTGGTGATCTTGCCAGAAGACAAATCTGTTGGCCAATAGAATCATGCTAAATAGATCAGAAAGTTCATTTTTCATTCAAATACAGAGTTACAGTTCTTGCTTTTTTTTTAGATAAATTATATTGTGATCTTGTTTTTGTTCTGTAAGGTGGCAAGATTAGGTTTAATGTATTGATTACTTGCAACAGTGATTGTTATAACAAATTCTTGTATTTCGTTGGATTGATTGTGTCTTCGGTTTTGGAATGCTTGCTTTGCAGTCCATAATACATCTCTCTTCCATCTGCATTGTATTTTGTGTGCCCTGAACATCAGTGTAGTGTTCTGCCTGTGAATTATGTCAGGATCCACACAGATGGGCCGCACTGCTAGCAAGCCTGATATCTGCACATTTGCAGTTCTCACACCAGTGAAATGAATTGTATGAAGTTTGACTTTCAAATCAAATTTACTTTTTTAGGGGCCGGAGCCGTGGCTCACTTGGTTAATCCTCCGCCTGCGGCGCCAGCATCCCATATGGACTCTGGGTTCTAGTCCCGGTTGCTCCTCTTCCAGTCCAACTCTCTGCTGTGTCCCGGGAAGGCAGTGGAGGATGGCTTAAGTGCTTGGGCCCCTGCACCCACATGGGAGACCAGGAAGGAGCACCAGGCTCCTGGCTTCGGATCGGTGCAGCGCCTGCCATAGCGGCCATTTGGGGGGTGAACCAATAGAAGGAAGACCTCTCTCTCTCTCTCTCTCTCTCTAACTCCAACTGTCAAATAAATTAAAAATTATTTTTTAAAGATTTATTTATTTATTTGAAAGTCAGAGTTACACAGAGAGAGGAGAGGCAGAGAGAGAGAGTCTTCCATCTGATGGTTCACTCCCCAATTGGCTGCAACGGCCGGAACTGTGCCAATCCGAAGCCAGGAGCTTATTCCGGGTCTGCCACACGGCTTCAGAGGCCGAAGGACTTCGGCCATCTTCTACTGCTTTCCCAGGCCATATCAGAGAGCTGGATCAGAAGTGGAGCAGCCGGGTCTCAAACCAGCACCCATATGTGATGCCAGCGCTTCAGGGCTGGGCTTTAAACCGCTGCACCGCAGTGCCGGCCCCTAAAATCAAATTTAAATCCCTTTAAAGAATTGACTCAACTAACATATTTCACATGATTTCCTACAATTCATCCAGAGCCAGGGGCGGGGGATGAAGGGATCCGACATCTGCTAGTTCATTTCTCAGATTCCAACAACAGCCAGAGTGGGACCATACCAAATCCAGAAACCAGGAACCAGAAACTCAGTTCAGTTCTCCCACGTGGGTGAAAGGGACCCAACTACTTGAGATGTTATCTGCTGCCTCCCAGGGTGTGAATTAATAGAAAGCTAGAATCAGAAGTGGAGGGGCCGGTGCTGTGGCGCAGTGGGTTAAAAGCCATGGCCTGAAGCACTGGCATCCCAATTGGGTGCCGCTTCTAGTCCCGCCTGCTCCACTTCTGATCCAGCTCTCTGCTGTGGCCTCGGAAAGCAGTAGAAGATGGCCCAGGTCCTATGGCCCCTGCACCCACGTGAGAGACCTGGAGGAAGCTAATGGCTCCTGGGTTCGGATTGGCACAGCTCCAGCTGTTGCGGCCATCCGGGGAGTGAACCAGTGGATGGAAGACCTCTCTTTCTGTCTCTACCTCTCTCTGTAACTCTTTCAAATAAATAAAATAAATCTTACAAAAAGAGTAAGGCCGGCGCCGCGACTCACTAGGCTAATCCTCTGCCTGCGGTGCCAGCACCCTGGGATCTAGTCCCAGTCGGAGCACCAGATTCTGTCCCGGTTGCTCCTCTTCCAGTCCAGCTCTCTGCTGTGGCCCGGGAACACATTGGAGGATGGCCTAAGTGCTTGGGCCCCTGCACCCACATGGGAGACCAGGAGTAAGCACCAGGCTCCTGGCTTCAGATCGGTGCAGCACACCGGCTGTAGTGGCCATTTGGGGGGTGAACCAAGGGAAGGAAGAGCTTTCTCTCTGTCTCTCTCTCTCACTGTCTAACTCTGCCTGTCAAAAAAAAAAAAAATAAATAAAAAGAGAGAGAGAGAGAGAGTGAAGATGGAATCTATAGCGGAGCTGGAACATGAATATGGGCACTCTGATGTAGGATATATAAAGATAATTGAAAATGAATCTTGATGTGAATGGAATGGGAGAGGGAGTGGGAGATGGGAAGGTTGTGGGTGGGAGGGAAGTTATAGGGGGGGGCAGTGTAATCCAAAAGCTGTACTTTGGAAATTTATATTTATTAAATAAAAGTTTAAAAAAAGAGGCATCTTAATGACTATGCCAAATAGCTATCTCTGTAATGAGTTTGAAAACACCACTTTTGTACAAAATGAGTTACATTTATTGCATATGTGTTCTGGTAGAAAATTGGGCTTGTTTCTATGGAAGGAAAATACTGAGTGAATCTATTACTTTTTCTTCTGCAAAAACTATGATCATATCTGTATCCATGCCTAGCTAAGTAAGAAATGATACACTTGAATTTCACACATATGGGACGTTTGTTCCCATGTTGTCCAAATTTCCACATGCCCCCATTTATAATTTGGATAAAATGACAATTATGATCATTGTCTACAGCAGGCTTGGCTAGCAAATGTTCCCTTCAAATACAGCTACAGAAAGAAGTCTGATTAATGTAACTTTTAACCAGTGGTTTCCTATTTGGAAACAATAGTCAAGCTGTATCTCTAGCAATAAAAGATACACATTTTGTTCTACTGGTATCATTTAATTAATGTTTGCATATTCTGTATTCTTCCTAATAGGAATCTCAACATCTGACCCCAGGATTCACCTTACAAAGTAAGTGTTTTTGAAAAACACTGCTTAGTTTAAACATCCATGTCCCCATCTCCCTCATGTTTCTTACTTTTCTATTTTATAATATTAAAACATGCAAGAAAAAGAGTAAGAAATAGTTACATTGTAGCACATCCAATTGGATAATTGTTTTTTTTTATCTGTTATTTGTGGCAGGAAGCTGTAAAACTGTATAACTTGAAAGGCTGTATACTTGAGAACAATTTAATTAAGAATAGTGATTTGACAGTGAAAACATGAACAGTAATTATTTGTGTCCTTTCTTTTCAGAGTGGAGTGACCCAACCAGCAGAGCTTCTACAAAGTCAGTATTATTCAAGTCATGAATATTTTAGGGACAAGGAAATAGTGTCTCAATGCCATTCTCTATCTAGCTCCTGGAAAGTATGAACCTTGACTCATAGTAATATGTAGTTTGATAAGGAGAGGATAATCAGTTTTCCCATGGTCATAACCCATTTGGTCAGTTATAATAAATTTCATCAACTTTATAGCTTATAAACAGCAGAAGTTTATTTCTCACAATTCTGGAGACTGGAAAGTACAAGAAGAAGATAGATTGTGTGTCTGGTGGGGGCTTGCTTTCTGCTTCATAGATGGTATCATCTTTCTGTGTCGTCACATGGTGCAAAAAGTGAGGGATCTCTCTGGGGCTTTTTATAAGGGCACTAATCCCATTATCTCTCAAAGGTCCCACACCTTAATACCATCACCTTGGAGGTGAGGATTTCAATATATTAATGGAGGGCACGAATATTAAGACTGTAGCATCCATGGCAAGTATGTAACAATAAAACAAATTACACCATTAGGTTCTCCAATGGTGTAAATACGGTGAGTCAATATCCAGGATATGAAAACAACTATGACTTCAGTAAATAAAATGTCTCTCAATAAGTTGCTTCCTTGCATTTTGACTAGTTCATTTGAGCATAGTTAAACTTCAGATACGTATATCATTGTACACAATATTCAGCTGCCCCTAAGATGGACAAGGGATACAACTAAGCAACCATAATTGGGCATGAAATGTTGAGTGGTTTGCTGTGGCCAGTCAGCCTAAGAGCACTCTGTTTAAAGTTCATCTGGCATCTGTGTATTAAGGAAAAATGAGGGAGGCAAGGAAGAGATAGAATAAGAGATTACATGACACTAGGTTGAAGTTCAGAAGTCAAGGCCCTGTAATTCATTCGGCACTGTCTTCATTTTATATTAATGTTAACGGAAAGAGGAACTTGGAGAAACCAATTTACTGAGATTAACTATTGTAGATTTTATAATATCAAGTTTGTCTAAGAGTGTATCAAGGGAATATTTCTCTCTGAAGTTCTTTCATTCTTAATAACAGGAAATGGAAGTCAACTTTTCTGTGTGAGTAATAGTGCATACTTCACATTTTTCAAAATGAAATAATTTGACATACAAGTAACCAAATGTCATAATTGAAGTTAGTTGCTCACTTTTGGAGGATCACAAATAAAATTGCATAAAAGAACTGAGAATGACTCCTAAACTGACTGAGGTTCTGAGAAAGTCAATGGCACTTCCATATTCTTGGTAATTTAGCTGCAAAATCCAAAAGCTTTGACCCTGCTATAAGTCCTCTTTTTTTCCCTTTGGCTTGATCTGTGCCTTCTAATTCAAAGTTCAATTTCAACAACCAAAGATCTTACATTTTTCCCCAAAGAAACCTTTTATTTGAGTAATACAAACGTCATGCACTTCATAAATACAACTTTAGGAACATAATGATTCTTACCACCCTGCCCGCCTTCCCACCCACACTCCCACCCTTCTTTTTCCCTCTCCTATTCCCAGTCTTATATTTTACTAATATATATTTTGAATTAACTTTATACACAGCAGATTAACTCTATACTAAGTAAAGAGTTCAACAAATTGTATGAAAAAAAAAAAAACTGTTCCTCAGTAGTCAAGACAAGGGCTTGAAGTTAATTTCACTTATTTTTTAAAGCATTCTTTTTTGAGAAACCTAAGAAGAACTCAAGAACGATACATCTCTTGTGAGCACTTTGATATAACTATAACTTATGAGACATAAGAATATCCTGCACTTAATACACTAAAATGAAGTAAATCTTTGAGAATAATTTTTACTATTAATTCTCCTAATACAACTCTTTGAGGACAGAGGTCCTGCATGGGAAGTTAGTGTACAGTGACTATTGTTAATTTAACAGTCAATACTCTTATTAATGATGTCAGTGATCACCTGAGGCTCTTGACATGAGTTGCCTAAACTATGAAAGCCTTTTGAATATACCAACACCTTTAGTAGTCAGACAAGGCTATAAGCAAAGTGGAAGCTCTCTCCTCCCTTCTTTGATGACCACTTCTTTCCACTGAGGTCTCACCCACAGAGGTCCTTTGTGTAGGACACTTTTTGCCACAGTGCCTTGGCTTTCCATGCCTAAAATGCTCTCACAGGCTTTTCAGCCAGACCAGAATGCCTTAAGGGCTGATTCTGAGGTTAGAGTGTTATTTAAAATAGTTGTCATTCTATGGGTCAGCTGTATGGACTGCTTCCCATGTTGGAAAATTCACTCCTATGTAATTCTATCTATTATTATTACCAAACACTTAATCCTATTTATACTGATCACTTTTAACACTTAATCCTATCCATATGATCACTTTAACACTTAAATGCTATTTTTACCATCCAGCTTAAGGGGATTTGGGATCCCATGGCAAAGGGAAGAGGTAACCAACAGAATAGGAGAAATTATTTGTAAACTATACAACTGATAAAGGATTAATAACCAGAATATATAGAGAGATCAAGAAATTCAACAACAACAAAACAAACAATCCAGTGAAGAAATAGACAAAGGACTTAAAGAGACATTTATCAAAAGAGGAAATCTGAATGGCCAACAGACACATGAAATAAATGCTCAGGATCACTAGCCATCAGGGAAATGCAAATGAAAACCATAATGAGGTTTCACCTCACCCCAGTTAGAATGGCTTTCATACAGAAATCAACAAATAACGAATGCTAGCAAAGATGTCTGGAAAAATGTACCCTAACCACTGTTGGTGGGAATGTAAACTGGTAAAGTCACTGTGGAAGACAGTATGGAGATACCTCAGAAATCTGAATATAGACATACTGTATGACCTAGTCATCCCACTCCTGGGAATTTACCCAAGGGAAATGAAATCAGCATATGAAAGAGTTGCTTGTACCCCCATGATTATTGCAGCTTAATTCACAATAGCTAAGACACATAATCAACCCAAATGCCCATCAACTGAAGACTAGATAAAGAAATTATGGGATAAGTACACCATAGAATACTACACAGTGGTGAAAAAAATTTGGTCATTTGCAACAAAATAGATGAAACTGGAAAACATCATACTTAGATAAGCCAATCCCAAAGGGACAAATAACATATGTTTTCCCTGACCTGTGATAACTAATAGTGCACCCAAAATAAATCTGTAGAAATGAAATTGACACTTTGAGAAACAAATATTCTGAACAGCCCTTGTCTTTACTGTTGAGGAATGGCCTTTTTTTCATACTGTTTGTTGAACTTTTTACCTAACATAGATTTAATCGTATGTGTATCAAGTTAATTGAAAATAGATCTCAGTAAAAAATAAGAGTGAGAATAACAGAGGAAGGAGGAATGGTATGGGAGGGTGGGCACAGTGGGAAGAATCACCATGTTCCTAAAGTTGTAATTATGAAATGTATAAAGTTTGTAACTGTAAAGATGTATAGTCCTGCATACATCCCTATGGACTTCCTTCTAAGGGTACAGTTTAAGAGATCTTACATTTTAAAAAGAGAGAAAATACAATGAATGGACAATAAAACAATAACCCAAATTTAAGGATCCTGTGGTTTATGGAAGCACAGAAATCAAAGCCATCTTTGATATTTTCATTTCAGCTTTTCCACTCATCAGATTTTGGATTACTCTTTTCTGGTTATCCTAGTAAAACAACAGATCTCATCCTCCTTGTCTCCACTCCTACTTCACCTCACTCCCATTAAAAACTCATTAAAAGACCCATGCACACACACATGCATATGTATAAAAACAGGCATACTCACACATACAAATTTAGGAAATCAGTGCAGGTTTTGAAACATGAAAAAATACAAAAGTATATCTTCCGTTGTAAATGCTCATACTCCTAAAGCAAGAGTATTAAGCTTCCACTATGAAATATGCTACTTAACATATATATTATTTTTTTATTTTTATTTTTTGACAGGCAGAGTGGACAGTGAGAGAGAGAGACAGAGAGAAAGGTCTTCCTTTGCCATTGGTTCACCCTCCAATGGCCGCCACGGCTGGCGCGCTGCAGCCGGCGCACCACGCTGATCCGATGGCAGGAGCCAGGTACTTATCCTGGTCTCCCACGGGGTGCAGGGCCCAAGCACTTGGGCCATCCTCCACTGCACTCCCTGGCCACAGCAGAGAGCTGGCCTGGAAGAGGGGCAACCGGGACAGAATCCGGCGCCCCAACCGGGACTAGAACCTGATGTGCCGGCGCCACAAGGCGGACGATTAGCCTAGTGAGCTGTGGCACCGGCTCAACATATATACTATTGAATGCAGTATTTCAGTAGTTTGAACTATCAAAAATAAACTTGTCAATTGTAGTTTATAGTTAGATGTTACATTTCCATAGAACAGCATTTCGTAGCACTGCAGTATATAGCACAGTCAGACTAAAATTCTCTATAGAAAATTCCAACAGAATTACAAGGCAGTCCAGTTTTTTTTTTTTTTTTCTTAATAAACTGATCTCTTTCTGGAGTGCTTGATTTAAAGTCCAAATACTGTACATTAGGTATCAGCTGGAAGAAGTTCCCTTATTATGGTAGAGTATGAGTTTCATGAAGGTCTGCTCAGAGTTGTAAAATAGTTATTTTCATTTTTAATCTCCAAATTATTATTAGCTTAGCCATTACTATTATTTTCCCATATTTTGCTGCAGTGTGCTTTTAAGACAACTTCTAGGACTTTCCATTTGGCATTGAAATGCTTACAGTGATTTTGAACATAGACTGAGGATAGACAGACCGGTGACTGGAGCACTGTACAAAGCAGCCCTTCAGTCAGTCACATGGCCACTAGGATGCCCACCCAAGACGAGCAAATGTGCTGGCTATGCTTCTGCCACTTAGGGTAGTGGAGAAAGAATCTTATAAAATAGAATTCTTTAATTACTGGGACACTTTATTAATTTTCTTCATCTTAGCTTGATTCATCTGGTTGACAAAACACAGATCTGCCATCTGTGTATGGATTATTTGTAAGGACTTTGCACATGGGCACCTGGTGTGAAGACATTGGTCCCGGTGTGCCTGAATACAGATCTGCCATTTGCCAGTTTCTGTCATTGTTCTTGACAGTTGCTATTTGCTGTGCCTGACTCCAGTGATATGACTGGCATTATAGAGGACTGGATATTTTCTCCTCACTGTAGTCCATTGATATACAGTGCTTTATATGAGATGTCCATCCATAGGGTCACAGCCTACCTGCTCCAGTTGGAACTCTAAATTACCATGAAGCAGGGACACTGCAATGGAGAATTTGGAGACCTGGATTTGAGCCTCTGCTCAATGATAGGTGATTTTTTTGGGGGTGGGGAGTGAGGGGAGAAATGACCTTGTACTTGGAAGATTTAAGATTAGATCATGGAGGAATTTATTTTTATTTTAAATTATAGGAAATTATAGGAAAATAAATTAAAGGAAATTAAACACATTAATGAGTATAATAATGCATACATTTCAATATTTTCTGCATCAAAATAAATCTATCTTTTAATTCAATTGTCACAAACTTTTTGAAGACCCCTCATATGTGTATATACCTATGATGACACACAAACACTTGTCCAAATTCAAATGTAAGCAGTTATTTCATTTTCCTTAAAATCTATCATTTATTTATGAATGTAAGCAACAAATTATAATAACATATAGAAAAGTAATTTTATCACCAACACAAATCACAGCAATTATAGTTTTCATTCTTCTTCTGTTTGATTGGTTATTTAATGAATTAATAGGGGATGATAGCTAATTTTATATCTTAATAATGATATTTTAGATAATATTCTTTGTATATCTTTGGTGATGCACATTAAAAGAAAAAAAAAAACAATAAACTTTAACAGATTGTCAAATGGGTACATGACAGACCAAAAAGCTCCAAATTCCATTTAAAGTACAAGTTACTTCTTAGAAATATAATGGGAAAATATTATTATAGCATAGCATAAACTGACCCATGTAACACCAGTAGGTGCACATTTTCTGAATAACTATTTTTTATAGGCAGTGACTTTCCTTTAAATTTTTTCATGGAAAACAGTTGTAAATATTCATGAGCTACAAGGTGACATTTCAATACATGTATACAATGTATAATGATCAAATCAGGCTAATTAACATTTCCTTTTCTTTGACATTACTTTATGATTGGAGGCTTGGAACTTCTTGTTCTATTTGTTCATTCAGTATCTACTAGGTCATTATGAACTATAATCTCTCTACTATGTTATGTAACACCAGGAACTTACTCCTTCAATTTAATCTTATTTGCTACCCATTATTTAAACTTGCTCTATCCTGCCTACCCTCAATGCTTCTAGTAATCACCTTTCTGTATTCAGATTGGGCATTTCATTTTGTTTAGCTTACACATATGAGGCAGAGCATGCAATATTTGTCTTTCTGTGCCTGGCTTATTTCACTTAACATTTGTTCTCCAGTTCCGTTCATTTTGTTGCAAATTATGGGATTTCATTATTTTTATGAATGGATAATATTCTTTTTTATTTTTAACTTTTATTTGATGAATATAAATTTCCAAAGTACAGCTTATGGATTACAATGGCTTTCCCCCCATAACGTCCCTCCCACCCGCAACCCTCCCCTTTCCCACTCCCTCTCCCCTTCCATTCACATCAAGATTCATTTTTGATTCTCTTTATATACAGAAGATCAGTTTAGCATACTTTAAGTAAAGCTTTCAACAGTTTGCTCCCACACAGAAACATAAAGTGAAAAATACTGTTTGAGTACTAGTTATAGCATTAAATCTCAATGTAGAGCACACTAAGGACAAAGATCCTACATGAGGAGTAAGTGCACAGTGATTCCTGTTGTTGACTTAACAAATTGACACTCTTGTTTATGGCCTCAGTAATCACCCTAGGCTCTTGTCATGAGCTGCCAAGGCTATGGAAGCCCCCTGAGTTCACCGACTCTGATCATATTTAGACAAGGCCATGGTCAAAGTGGAAGTTCTCTCCTCCCTTCAGAGAAAGGTACCTCCATCTTTGATGACCCGTTCTTTCCACTGGGATCTCACTCGCAGAGATCTTTCATTTAGTTTTTTTTTTTTTTTCCCCCAGGGTGTCTTGGCTTTCCATGCCTGAAATACTCTCATGGGCTTTTAAGCTGGACCTGCATACCTTAAGGGCTGATTCTGAGGCCAGAGTGCTGTTTAGGACATCTGCCATTCTATGGGTATGCTGTGTATCTCACTGCCCATGTTGGATCATTCTCTCCCTTTTTTATTCTATCAGCTAGTATTTGCAGACACTATTCTTGTTTATGTGATCCCTTTGGTTCTTAGTCCTATCATTATGATCAATTGTGAACAGAAATTGATCACTGGGACTAGTGAGATGGCATTGGTACATGCCACCTTGATGGGATTGAATTGGAATCCCCTGGTATGTTTCTAACTCTACCGTTTGAGGTAAGTCAGCTTGAGCATGTCCCAAATTGCACATCTCTTCCCTCTCTTATTCCCACTCTTATATTTAACAGTGATCACTTTTCAGTTAAGTTTCAGCACTTAAGAATAATTGTGTATAAAGAAATTATGGGACATGTACTCTATAGAATACTATACAGCATTCAAAAACAACGAAACCCAGTCATTTACAACAAGATGGAGGAATTTGGAAAACATCATGCTGAGTGAATTAAGCCAGTCCCAAAGGGACAAATACCATATGTTCTCCCTGATGGGTGACAACTAACTGAGCACCAAAAAGGAAACCTGTTAAAGTGAAATGAACACTATGAGAAACGGTGACTTGATCAGCCCTCACCCTGACTGTTGATGAGCAACTTAATATGTTATCCCTCTTAGTATTTTTTTGTTTGTTCTACTTAATACTTTTGGTTGAATACTGTAATCAATACACAATTATTCTTAAGTGCTGAATGGATAATATTCTATTATATATGTACACCACATTTTCTGTATTCATTAATTTGATGATAGACATCTTGGTTGATTCCATATTTTGGCTATTGTGAGCAGTGCTGCAATAAACATGGTGCAGCAGCAGACATGTCTTTAATAACAATGATTCTGTGTTTCTAAGTATGTACCCGGTAGTTTACAGAGGTGGGATTGCTAGGTAATGTGGCAGTTATAGTTTTGCTTTTTGAGAAATCTCCATATTGTTTTCCATACTGTCTTTACTAATTTATGTTACCACCAATGGTGTGTAAGAGTTCCTATTTCTTAATATATATCAGTATTTATTACTTTCTTTCTGACTGATAATAGTCATTCTAACAAGGGTATGGTAATATCTCATTGTGGTTTTGATTTGCATTTATCTTATGACTCATGATATTAGGCATTTTTTCATACATTTATTGCCCATTTTATTTCTTCTTTTGAGAACTGGCTATTCGGGAGCCTTTGCCCATTTCTTAACTGGATTCGTTGGGTATTTTTGTTGTTGTCATTGAGATTTTTGAGTCTTTAATATGTTATGGATATTATTCCTTTATCAGGTAAGTAGTTTATTTTCCTCTCATTCTGTTGGGTATCTGTTTATTAATTGTTTCCTTTGCTGTTATGAAGTTTCTAAATTTGAAATAGTCCCATTTGTCTAGTTTTAATCTTGTTGCCTGCATTTTGAGGGTATTTTCTGAAAAAGCATTACACACACCAATGTCTTAAAATGTTTCTTCTATGTTTTCTTCTATTAATTTCATAGTTTCAGGTCTTATATTTAGGTTTCTGTGTATGGTGAGAGGAAGTGATCTAATTTCATTCTTCTACATATTCATATCCAAATTAGCCAGCAACATTTTTTGGAAGTAGTTATATTCTGTCAATTAAACCCAACAACGTAAAAGTCCATTTAACTTTAATCCTCAGTAATTGGTTCCCCTCCACTCTCCAGCCTCAGTGAGTCTGAGATAGGGTATAGTCTTGGAACAGACTTTGTCCATTTCTTATGAATCCAGTAGAGTTTGTAGCCTCCTTCAGAAAAGTTTCTGTGCCAATAAAGATGATGAGGCATGGGCTTAAGAAGGTCAAATTGCATTTTCAGGGCTGTAGAAATGTATGTTTGTATAGTCTCTAAAAGATGAATTTATTTAAGTTCCCAGATTCAGGGTCTGACTGGACACACCATACATTGTCACTGTATGTTTCTTAATGAAGCCATTGAGGAACAATAGGAGAGAAAACAGAAACTAAACCAAACAGCCTAGAGTTTATTTGTTGAGGTGGATTATTTCATCGAATTGTCAATTACTTGTCAGTAAATCGGCCTTATAAAAATGCATGACCTATGAGGTCTTTTATCAACTTTAATAGGATGGGATACAATATATTCAATTGCCCTGAGGTGAATTTTCATACAAGTTCCATAAACTTTAGTGTATCCATCCAGTTAGCCCTTGACTTCAGTTAGTTTGGTGAATATCATTGAGAAGATGACAGTTCCAAATATCAGATTCTTATGTAAAACTTGATTGTTAGCATTTGGATTCTATCCAATTGGAAACCATCCAAAGACTCACTTTTAACCAAGCAGCTCCTGTATTTTAAGCTATGCTATGTAGAAGGCATTCATAATTTCCATAAAATCTCAACATAAGGGCAAATATAGCTATCATGCTTCTTCCTTACCATAAAATTAGATCCTCCACTTATAATATTAGCTATATGTCTGAAAACATCCAGCCATGGATCCAGATAGTTGCTAAAAGGCCTTATGGAGACAAACTGATTATGGCCAGCCCCATGGTTACTTGTGGGTAGTTGATATGCACACAAATGCTTGAATGTGGCACTGGGAATGATAAAAAGAAATTATACTATCACAGAAATGTCAGAAGTCTTAGACAAAGATCATTGTGCTGTTGAGCTCATGTGTCAGGCCCTGTGCCAGACATTTGTATGTATGCTGCTCTAGTAAGTTTGTCAGCTATCCTTGAGGTACTTCAAATCATTCTCATCTTAAGATTAGTGAATGAAGCTAGAATACAATCTAGCTAGAATACAATGTGCACAATTCAGTGGGAAGACTAGCCAACAATGACTGAAAATGTTTGTTGGTGGGAACATTTGGATGCAGACTGAGTGCCCTGTGCATTGAAAGCTCTCTCTCTTCTCATTGAAATCTAATGGGTTCAGGGATTTGGTGTACCAGATTTAGCCTTTTGTACCCAGACACAACATTTAAGTAGATCTGTAGAGTTGAAGTTGGGGGAAAGGAGTCCCACAACAAGTTATTTATATTTCTCTGTTTTGCATGATATAAAACTGGATCAAAATTGCTTTATTTAACTAAAATATCATTATTTCTAAGCTTTTCTCTAAATGTTATGAAGATTTCATTACCATAGAGAATAGGAAGATTATGAGAATGTTTTCCAGATTGTTATAGCCAACACATGAATCACATTATTTCTTAGATGAATTCCAGTTTTTTAACTTAAACTGCCTCACACTCATTGCAAGCCTGACCATCCTTCTAATAAAACTTTTTTCATTGAAAATGTTTTATTTGAAAATTTGATTTCATATTCCAGAACTGCTGTGGATTATTGCAGAGCAGTAACCCACTATCTAGCAATTTCATATATTCTTCCCTAAGTAGATGTTTGGTCTGTTGCATAGATGCAATTTCTAGAACAAAGTGACTGTGTAATGCAGCAGGGAAAATGACTGCTATTTTGTTAATCAGATTAATTCTTAATCAAAATACATGATTTGGTATTTGGAATTTAGAAATACTGCTAATCATTTGCAGAGTTACAAAAGCCAAATCTGATCAACTGATAATCTTTGTGACTTTTACTAGTAGCTGTCATTCTGATTTTTAAACTGAGCAGTATGCCAATTCCTGATTTTAACCTGTCTTGTATGCACCATGTCTCAGAGCTTGCCAACTTTTCCTAAGGACTTAATATATTTTTGGAAGTTCTCCACCACATCAGGGACAGCCACCTGAGAGCAGAGAAACAAAATTTGGCAGTCTATTCAAGCAAGCTGTGAATTTAAGGTAATTCACAGTTTGAAATAAATCAGTATGAGGTCCTTAAGAGTAATCAGACATCAAGAGGCTTTTATGTTGAGGACTATATATTGGCTAATGTGACAACAAGCAATATTGGCATTTGGAATGTTCACATCAAGAAGCACTGATGCTGCCTAGGCTTGATGGGTGCCAAAACTGAAAGCTGGGACTCCTTCAAAAGGAACTGTGGATTTCTGCTTTCATTACACAAACTAAACATTTATATGTTTTTGCTTAGATAGCCTAGTTGAATGTTCAGGTTTTATTTTTGTGGTACTGTTAATGGGCCCAAGTGTATGGCAGTAGGATTGGTATGTTCCAGGCAGATTTTTGAGACACTTCTGTTATTAGAAGAAAGTGTCTTTCTCCCATTCTCTCTTTCAGGGATAAGTCAAGTATCTCTTCTACTTTATTTTCATCTATATCTCATTCATTCATACATACTTTCATTCCTTCCAACAAATATGCTTTTAATATCTTTTGCATTTGAGGTGCTGGGCCTAATATTGAGGTAACTCAGTGTAAAACACTGCACTACCTACTCTCAAGGAGCTCTAGTGAAGATTAGGCAACACCAATAACTCAATGTATGTATACTTATTGAGTGCCTTCTGTGTGCTAGCCACTTCCCATCCACTTTTTATAACAAACACATGCAGTTCATTATCATCATTGTCTACAGAAGCAGAAAGCAAAGGTCAGACACGTTAAGTACCTCGAAGTGTCACAGTAGCAAATGGTAGAACCAGAACAGGACTGTCTCCAGAAGGCATGTTCTTAACTTACATAAAAGTCATCGCGTGGGCACTTTAGAAATGACTCTCCTGATCTGAAGTCAGGTATGATCTTGCATAGGATTTAAGAAAAAGTTGTCTAATACAGTGCAGGCCAAAATGGTATATGCCATTTTCGTTTAAATTAGATAAGGTATTAGATCTGAATATCATCATTGAGTTTGGTGTTACATACACTGCACATCCTGATACGGATACTTTGTAGGCAGGTCCAACCTCAGCTCAAGACCTGCAGCAGGATTGTCACCAGGACCAAAATATACTCCCTTGAGTGAGCTGAAGGATCCATGCCTACTAAGGACGTGCACCATCACCAAAAAATTAATATAAAATTGATTATGGAGGCACATTATGGGAACAATATTTCCCACCAGAAATCTCCTTTTTGACATATTAAAGTGAAAATTAGGAAAAAGATGATAGTTCTATCTGTTTTTATGAGAGATTCATCCATCACTCTTAATGATTACCAATTTATTTGACAATTGGAAAGCAGCCTTTTGTCCTTATGGTGTAACAATTTTGTAAAACATTCCCATCTACTATCAACCACAATGGCTTATTTCTGAGTTCTCATTGTTTCCAACAGTAACTAAAAGTGAAGCAAATAGTGCTGGCGAAAGGCACTGAAGTTAATATGCAAATAATTTCAGTTGTGGAATTGTGTGCTAAGACACACACACAGAGACACAGTCTGTATCACAGAAAAGTAGGTTCTTCTAAAGATAGTGGTTGTAATAGAATTCACATACACATATGCCCACTCTTTTTTCAGTTATTAAATTGTAAAATGCTATGATAAATGATGGTTTTCTCAAGTTTTCATTTATTTATTTAGTAAGAATTACAGAGAGGGACAGCCAGGGAGAGGAGAGAGAGAGAG
Organism: Oryctolagus cuniculus; assembly: GCF_964237555.1. Taxonomy (NCBI): domain Eukaryota; kingdom Metazoa; phylum Chordata; class Mammalia; order Lagomorpha; family Leporidae; genus Oryctolagus; species Oryctolagus cuniculus. Next base: position 127,529,830 of record NC_091453.1, read on the forward strand.
ATCTTCCATTCACTCGTTCATTCCTCAGATGGCCATAATGGCCAGCTCAGGGCCAGGCTGAAGCCAGTAGTCAGGAGCTTCATCTAAGTCTCCTATGTGGGTAGCAGGAGCCCAAACACTTGGATCGTTTTCTGCTGCTTTTCCCAGGCAATTCACATGGAACTGGATCAGAAGTCAAGCAGCTGGGACTTGAACCAGCCCCAGGGATAATTTTCATGTACATACTGACTGATAATTGTAAAGGAGTTACACACAATATATTAGCTTTATGTAAACATCACAGAAATCCTGCCAGATAGCCAGGTGAAAATAAACCAGGCATAGAGAAAGGATGATATTTGTCCCAAATTCACTACCTAGGGAGTGGTGGATCTGTCACTAGAAAGCAGAATTCTGCCTTCCAATTAAAATATGCTGCCTTCTCCCCTGATTCCACAGATGGCTGCAGGACCAAAACTCATCAATCAGAGCCCTGACGATTCTTCCAGGTCCAGGTGAAGAAAATATAGCAGCAGTGTAGACAGCCCCATGGATCATTCCTAGAAATTAAAAAGAAACAAACAAACAACAAAAAAAATCAACTGAGACTGGAATAGATGAGAAGAAACATCCATCCCACTTCACTTCTAAACTATTCATTCTGGTTTTTTTTTTTTTTTTCCATCCTATCAAGCATCTCACAAGCAGCCAGATCCTTTAGCACAATTACTTTACTGGGAATGTTATGTTTCAATGGTCTGCTCTTGACACCTTCTCAGAGCTGCTAAAAGCCCTTCCATTTCATTGATGAAGGGGAGCAGTGTTGGTAGAGTACTGCAGATGCATGCACAATTACAACTGTAAAATCGATTGAAAAATCAGACAAATGCATTTCTTTGTGGTTCATCTACCCGCTTTAACAATGAGGACAAAAAAAGTCTCAAAGCTATTTGATTGACATCTCCAAATATGCTGCCAAGCTTGAGGCAGAGAGGATAGGATGGAGAAGGGTGGGGTTGGTGTAGGCCTTCTGAAAACCAAATGAACAAAATTTCTTTTGTTTTTTACCCTCTGGGATCTTGGCACTCAGGAACTTCCAGCAAAATCCCTTGATACATTATCTTTTTATAAGGTTCCTGTTCACCTAAGAGAGTGATGAGGGAGAGAAAAGCATCCAGGGAAAAGTGGAAGTTAATGTTTTACCAAACTACAGCTTTGCCAGTTCAATTGCTAGGTTTCTCAATACTTGTTTCTGTGTAAGATGCTCACTTGTTTTAAAATCCAAGACCAGTGTCTCAATATTGTATGTAACTCCATAGACTATTCCTTGATTTTCATGAGAAAAATGTTCTTAAATGTACCTAACACTCATAATATCTAGAAATTATATAGGCAGTCTAGAAATTTAAAGGGTCATTCTGGGTTTCTCCACAATAATTTTCATGTTTCATATAGTACAGAAAAGGAAAAAAAAATGTAAGGGCACCTAAAAATGTTTGTGGAAAAATGAGGATGGATGTTTGGTGGAGCAGTTATGATGCTGCTTCAGCTGCTCACATCCTATATAGGAATACCTGGGTCCAAGACCAAGCTCTGCTCACAAGTCCAGCTTCCTGCTAATGTGCACTCTGGAAGGTAGCAGTTAATGGCTCAAATACTTGGGTCACCATCCCTGTGAAAGATCTGGGTTATGATCTTAGCTCCTGGATTCAGCTCAGCCCAGTCCTGGTTGTTTTGGGTATTTGAAGAGTAAACGAGGAGAGGCGGCAATCTCAATCTCTCTCTCTCTCTCTCTTTAAAATTAATAAATTGTAAAAAATCTGTGGGAAGATATGGTTAAAAATGTTTGCTTTGGTGCAAAAATTGTTTTGAAATACATGCAGATTTATCATAATATGGATTTTCCATGAACTTTTTGAAGACCCCCTCATATGTGAGCAATGTGCTACATAAGTAGCACTTCTAGGCACCTACTGTATGCCAGGTTCTGTGGCAAACATTTTACAAACATCGACTCTTTCATCCTCACAGAAATGCTGAGATGGATGTCATCATTATAAGCAGCAGCAGCACTGTCATCATGACTGTGAGCATTTTCTTTTCAAGTGCTCAGAGAGGGTACCAAACAAACACCTCTGACCACATGGCCAATGCAGGTGCTAACATTTTGGAAGTAAAGCCTCCCTGGCACTCTGAATTTGGCTCTCTCACTGGTTCACTTATTTAATCACCTTCTATCCTCATAATGTCTCTGGGAGGTAGATCAGAAAGTCAATTTTATGGAGAAGGAAATTTCATCTCAGAGCAGTTTGACTCACTTAACATCACATATCTAGTTACTGAGGGAGCTGAAATTTCACTCTAAGATTCTTGGATTACAAAACTCAATAGTTTTTTTTATACCATATCTACCTCATCCATATAAGTTTCAGTTGAACTATTATCAACTGTTAAGTTGATATTATCAATTGTTAAGTGCAGAGAAAAATTACACTGATAATAAAATGTTCTAGTTCCATGATATTATGTATTTTCCACAGATATTGTTATATGTGTTACCTTTGGTCTTTACTCAATCCTGAGAGCCACAAAGTAGGGGAGATGGCTATCATTGTCCAAAAGAGATGGTAGCTGTGTGACCTTTTTTTCTGGGTGAGTTGACTCCCTGCTCTCCTACTTCCCTGTCATGTGACTTGATGAATTCACTTGGTGCTTTGCTTTTCTGGTCCTTTTTTTCTTTTTATAATATAAATAGAAATATAGATATGATATAGGTCAACACAGATACATTATTAAGACTCCTTAATGAATTTCATTTTCATCAGATGAGCTCATGGATGGGCTTTACAGTCCACCATTTACACTGGTTTCCTCTCCATGTTAAGGAAAGTTCTACTTGGATGGCTTAAACGAGGTTCGCAAGGTTACCAAGCTAGTGGCATTGCAAAGGCTCAGCCCTAAGTTTCTTAATTCCTAGTTCAGAGCTCTTTTGGCTAATATTCATCATTATTTCTCGAAAGTATTGTGTCAATGTGGTTTGAATCAATTACCAATGATATCAGAGAGCAATGGACTTAAATATCACTGACTGTGTAGCCAATTCCTCTCCTATTAAACGTCCTTAGCATGTTTCTCAGGTGATTATAACCACCACGTCTAGGCACCTACCATATTCCCACATTCTGTATAGGAAGGCTGTACACCATGTTGAAAAGAGTGAGTGCATCAAGACTAAGGAATCATTACTCAATTTAGTGATAGTTTGAGTACTTGCAGAAGAATTAGAAAACTTTAGAAAAACCACATACTTTTTTAAGAATGGAATTAGGGTTAGTCCTATCCTTTTTTCTTCAGGCTTTTTTGCAGTGCTTTTTTGATTCTGAGATTGAAGAGGACCTGAAACTGGTGACCTGCCTTGCCCTTTACTACTGGATTAAAATTCCAGGTTGCTACTATGGTAACCGTACCTTGAAAATTAGATCCTGACAGAGTCAGTAAGAAATTTAAAAGTGCACTGCTGCCATGAACTTGGAAGAAAGGTTGCTTACAATTATTAGCAACAGCCTCTTAATTGAAATAATCTGCCTTTCTGTCTGCTAGAAAGAGTGTGTGCCTTGGGGAGGGGAGACAAAAAGATTATATCTTGATAGATTTTTTAACATAAAAATGGTTGTAATTGGAAGCAAAGCTGTTTTCTGCATGAAATTGAAATCAACTTCAGCTCATTTTTTGCTATTCAGTAAGGGCTGTGTTATTCAGTATTTGTGGTGGCAGCAAGCCATACTTAGAGAAGATAATGCTGGGGGTCCATCCCAGGAAAACCCTAGCAGTCTAAGATCTAAATGGCAGTCACTTTTAAATCACAGATTAGCATGCCCAGGCCTCTAGTTTGTTGAGGAATGCAGCAGCATGACAGACTTCCAGATCAAGAGGGCCTACCATTCATTGATTTGTCTAGTGCCATAAATAGCTGAAATTATATTGATGTTTCTATAGCCAGGGGAATGCAATGAGCAATATAGACTGTATCACCTTTCAGGAAGATGAGGGATTGAAGCATTTGTAATTTGGGGGATTCCTTTGAGCATTTCTCGCTCAAGGCAAACACATCACAGAAGGTCTGGTTTTATAATTGGTTGCGGGTTTATCTGTATTTCCATAACAGGATTTGTTTGGAGGAGAGGAGTATAGACAGACTTTTTTTTTCTTTTCTTTTTTGGCATGCTCATAACAGGATTTTATTTCTAATGCTACACATAGAAAACAATTATTTAACTCTCTGAAAGGAACAATTCCAGACCATACATGATCATTTCACTCTGAGAGAGTTGGCATATTCTTTTGTTCACAACAGCTATCAAATATTAAGCCAGTTGAGTGATATCAAGTAGTCGAGACAGAGGGACTGAAATCAAGGGAACTCTCAGCCCCTAATGTTTAGAAAGTACCTAGAAGGGTTGTTCTGTCTGAAGACTGGAAGGAGCATTGTCTCTCACCTAACTCTCCTTCTGGGAGCCAGAGAGACTGTGATAATCTTGACTGAATTCCTCCAAACCCAAGGAATATTAAGGAACCTACAACAAACTAACCAACTCTACTACACTCTTATACACAGGAAGACTGAAGAACCTTAAATGGCAGCACTTTTGGCTCTCCTAACACAATAGGCTCACAAAGCTGTGAATCTCTAAGTACAAGGGGTACTATGCATTCACTTACTTTCTGGTCAACTGGTATAAGACCTGCAACACAGTAGATAAACAGAAAACATTTGAATGTATTGCCAGCAGTGAAAGAATGACCTCAAATGTCTTAGTTATTCTGAAATAATATTAATATTTTGCTATGTTGCCTTATTATATTCCTTAATCCATAATGAAAAGGTAGTATCATAAAAACCCAGGCATGTGTGTGTTGGGGGTTGGGGGTGAGATGAAGGGTGTACTAGAAAGCAATACAAGGTATCTATTAGTCATTGAAGTATCAGGCATTGGAATCAGGATGCCTGGGTTCAAATATCAGCTCTATCTATTTTAACCATGTGATGTTGGGTATGTTACTTAAACTCCTCTTCTGTCACTCAATTTCCTCATTTGTAAAATGGGGATAGTAACAGTGACTGAATCATAGGATTAAAGGATATGAACTGCTTATCACAGTGCCTGGTACATAAGAAATTCTCAATGAGCACTAACTGTTGTTATTAGTTGTATTCATGATTAGTACCGTGTTCTGAATGAATGTCATTTCTACTACATTCAGTCTTTAACCACCTGAGCAGCCTTTCACTCCACTCCCTGACTCATTCCAGAGGACCTCTGCTGGAGCCAGACTTCCCAAAAAGAAGCAAACCTAAACTGTGTTGAACATTTCCTCTGCCAACTCACCTACTCTGATCCTCAGAATGAAAATGAAGAATGGTTCTTCATGTATTTTTGGTACTAGAAGCATTCTTCTCACTCTTGGTGCTCATCACAACATCTTATCATAGTTAGAATTGTACTTTTATTATTATCTTAAATAAAAACTGAGACTTACTATGTGCCAGGCACTATTCTGTTTCATATCCATTACTTAGTTGACTATTCACAAAACAGTGAAAGTGTAGGTACTTAACCCACATTTTACACATAATGAATTTATCTTCCTGAATTGAAGCTAAATTCTTACAGCCAATATGAGGATCAATTATTTTAACCCATGTTTGGTTGACTCCAGCAAGAGAGCCCTTAACCCTAGTCTTTCTGCCTTCCAGTTCAATCTGCAGTTTCAGATTTCAGTTTGAATCAATTGTTTTTGGAATTGGCAAAACCTCCTCAGAGGGAACAGAGGGAAGACAAGAGTGAGGAAACAATGGAAAGTTTAAAACTTGACCAAAACATTCTCTGCTTCTGATTCCCAAGGTGGCTCCTGAACTTTTGTAAAATCACCACGAGAATAATTTCCTGAGTAATAATTGTTCATTGTCTGATTCATATCTGTTTATATATCTGTGACTACTCTTGAAATATCCTAACAAGCATGTTACCAGTTTTCTAATCAAAGTAGGAATCATTTTCTGAATTCTCAATTTTTTGCATGTATAAAGGAAGTCATCTGAGTAAGAAAACGTGTGAATAAAATTTCGCAGAATTAACCTGTGCCATTTTGGGAAATAAAGAGTCAATTGCCCTGCCTGGGCAGATCACTCCTAATGCTACATATCTGCTTCTGTTTCTCTGATCTAAAGAGACACTTCTCACTCTGCCTTTAATTATGATCAGCCTTGACTATGAATCCCCTGAGAAATAAGCTTGCTTTTGCTGGGAGGGAAGGTAAAATAACATTTAAATAGGTTTCTAAAATAAGAATGGAATCTCAGAAGACACACTATTGTAGAATACACTGTATATCAAAATACATAAGTATATACTTGTAATAGTGACTTAGTAAACAGGTTGCTGAGTGAAAAATAATACACTGAGGTACTATTTCCCTTACTCTTCAGCACGGAGTTGAGAGAATATTGCTATAAAGTAGATATGCCCTGTTTAAAAATATTTGTTCTTTTAAAGAATATTTCATTTAGGCCCAATAGACTAATTCTTTCTTCCCTTGCTAGAAAAAAGTATACCATAAGGAATTTAGCTAAGTTGTATATTAAGTGAGGTTCTAAAATAGTTTTAGACGGTGACAATCCTGATTAAAGAAATGTCTTCTGCAATTTGATTCTGAATGTGATATAAATTTTATAAAATAGAATCAAAAGGCACTCAATTAAATTTTTTTCTACACATAATATAGTTCAGCATTTCATACCCATTATATTTGGTTCTGGCACCTTTATTATAAGAGTCTAAGATGCTAGGTAAAATAAGTATGTCAAATAAGTAAACAAATCCCTGTGGTCTAGAAGTGACCTTTCTCTGAACAACATTGCTATCCTGTGTAAGAGACTAAATCTGTGGAATAGTAGCACTTTCAAAGATGAATTTTTGCCTAAGGTTTTGTGTTAAACTCCTAGAAACTCTGTTCAGAAATTATTTTTTTAAAAAAGGAGGAGTTCCAGTGCATGAATACATCTATTGTTTTTGATAACATTTTATATCTATAATAAAACACTTACTAGCATGTTTGCTGTCTTTTAATTCTAGGTTGTAAAGAAAATTTAATGATATATAATGAAAAGAAATAGATGATAGGTAAGACAGTTCATTATGCATGTCAGAGCATTTCAAAACATTTCTTTTTTAAAGACATTAAATAATTTACCAAATTTGAATGATGATATAAAAAAACTCTTTTCTTAGTTTAATTCCAATAATCTAAGTGGTGCACGTATGGAAAGGTTTCAAAGCAATGATTCTTATAAATAGAGTTTCACTGGTTTCTAGGCAAGGATGAATCATGACAGTCTCTCATAATGAAAAAACTGAGAACACGCACATTCATGTGCCCACCCTATTACGATATAGTTTGGCTGCATGACAGTTATCACTGAGTGATTATAATGCACAATTTTATGTGGGAGAGAAAAAGAAAAAAAATATATAGATGTTTTCCCACTTGAAGCAGACCTGTCACAAAAATTTTAACATTTATTTCCAAACACATAAAAAGATAATTTTTCACCCTTAAAAGAATCCTTCACTCTGACAATGATTCACCACAGGTTCCCCTAAATAATAAGCTCCTATCATGCATTTACAATGTTGTTTGATTTTCAAAACATCAATTTACATGCACTTGCCAGAAACAAATCCATTGTGGAAAGTGATGCTTGCTTTTATAGGATTAAAAAAGCAAAAATTATTTTGTAAAAAATTAGAGTCTATGGTTTAAGTGTTTGTTCATCATTAATATTAATTATTCATAGTCCAACAGATTTTGTTAACACAAGTGGATATGGAGATGCCACAGGCTGCCTCAGAGGTAGTTCCATCATGCTCATTCATAATTAGCGAAATGCTGTATTTCTGCAGCAGTCTATCAAACACAGCTTTTTTGTTCTCATGGGAACTTAATCCTCCAGTCCCTTCTTTCCCCTTAAGTTTGCTTGCTCCACGGACAAATTCTATGAGCTTAAAATCAAACAATAATTTAGTGAGAAAATTAGGTTTTCATGACTAAAATTTGTAATAGAATGTAATAAAAAAGAATTGAAATATAGTCTTTGATATGCATAATAACACCTTCAGCATGCAATGGACAGATCAATAACTAGAAGAGTGGTATAGTATCTATTAGAACATGAATTTTCTAAAGAACATTGAGCAACCCACATGGAAAGCTTACCTGGAATCGTCATTTTGGACAGTTAAAAATATCAGTAAAAAGGGGCAAGAGCTATGCCAAACAGCATTATTTGAGTTCTGTTTTCCTAAGAACTTACAAACACATTTCAAATGCAGAAGACACACTTTCCTGCTCTCACCATAATATTTTAAATAACATGTATAATGACTTTATTTTTGAAAACAAATTTGTTTAATCTTTTATGGAGGAAGGGTCAAACCACACAGGAATAGTCATAGTAATAGGGAGATGTTATGTGGATTCTCCACTCTAATAAGAAGCTTTGTTTTGGAAACTTGTTCCTTTCTACATGAAAATAATAAGCTCTTAAAATAAAACCAAGCATTGAGGCCCTCACCTAGTAACTTGGCTAAACACATTTTTTGAATGTTCATATGAAATTTAGCTCTAAATGTTTTAAAAAGGTATTTCTGAATCAAATACGCAGGGTTAATCCTGATTTTTTTATTTATAGAACACTAATTTCAGACTTCTTAAAATGTAATTGTCTCAGATAATTTTGGAGAACAAATTGAGCTTCTCAATTTAAAAAAGGAAAGGTCCCTTTCTGTGTTCATTTGGGGCCACCAGACAGGTCAGTGGTAGTGTTTTATGTATGTGTCACTGGGTGATTATGTAGGGAATTTGAGTATATTAGCTCATCTCAATTGAAAATCTGGTTTTTACTGAGCTTTTTAAAAATTTCCTTGTTATTATCAAACAACTTTGCTTGAAAGCTTTAGGCTGTGTGGTCTTATTTATGCCATAAAAATGATGTGAAGATTTAAGACAAATAAAATCAGGGGGGAAGAAAATAATCTTGCTTTCCTATCAATTATGTGGAGACATAGGCAACATTATTTGAAATATGAAATATCTAGATCTACCTTTCCTAAATGATCACATGAAATAGTTACCATGAAACATTAGTTGGTATTCAGCAAAAAAAAAATTAAAAATTAAAAAAGAAATTTTATTTTGGGTAAGACAGAGTTATAAAAACTACCAAGTCCTTTCATTGTAGGAATTCTGTGAGCCTTTAATATGCTAATGTTTACTATGTTTCTACCAAAGGGATGTAGAATGTGAAGTGTTTTCCAAACTGGCTCTGGTCACAGAATTTTTTCCCCAGAATACTTACTATTATCCTGTGGATTCATTTGTGCTGTGCAAATCTAGATAACTACATCATTACAGAGTTCTGCGTGCATATGTAAACTCAGTTTAATATCCACCTGGCATATAGATGCTCATTATTTTTTATCTTTCCGCCGTCATTCCACCTTTTATGCAGTTGCCCCACCCAGTGAGAAATTGAGTTTGAAATTAAATGTCCATTTTTGAGGCAGTCTAGTGAAATCACAAATAATTAACATTCAAAACTCAGGGGGCTTTATTTTTGTATTGATGATATTGAAGGTGTTCTGAAATCCACCAACTTTTTCACCCAGAAGATTTCTTTTGTGTGGAGCCTTTTGTCTGTTTTTTTTCCAGGCCACCTGCAACTGTAAATTGTCTCCTGGGTGGCTGGCTCCGATCATCTTCCTGCACTGTGGGATGAAAAGCTAGCTGAATAGAGGAAGAAAGCCTGCATACTCACTGAACATTCTTGGGAGATAATTTGCTGCCATGTTTTATAAAACCAGGGACTGGATGTGCTTAAGAGCTTTTTATTAGATATTGCTGAGAGAGATAATAGTCCTATTATCCTGGTGACTTTTGAGACCATTCGGAATGCTGGTATTATTGAAAATGCAGTAATGAAGTCAACTCTCAAATCTAAGCATGTAGATTGTCCACTTCAAACTGTGTCTTCCCCAGCTGGCTTGCTGCAACTACACAGCCCAGATCCAGGCTTCCCTCCCCACCTCTGCTCTGTGGGAATGTGCTTTTTGAGTGCAAACTCACTAAATATTAGACTGAGAAGAAACACAATTAAGATAATTTTTTAAGGAAATGTTGGGAGAGCATGATGCATCACATAAAATTCAGAGAAACGATTCCCTGTTTTGCCCGCGTTTTTTATGTTGCTTGACTCCATCAGCACCAGGAACCCAGAGCTGATATAGTCCCTCTTAAACAACCAAATCATATCATTAAGGAGGCCAATAATGTGTCCTTTATTAAAGCACTTTCTTGATAACCAATCTCCTTTTGTGAGAAGCATTTACTAAGTAGTTAAGCTGCAAGAACTGGGATTCTGGTTTTCTGAACTACACACATAAAACAAAAATGTTTCTGTGGACACAGTACTCCATTTAATTATCATTTTAAATTACTTTATTGACTTAAACATTAGTATTGAACATATTTTACAATAATTAATATAACATTCAAGCAATTTATAATTTTCATTATTCTAAGATTGATGGTAGATAATTAGTTGATTGGATATGAAAGTACCCAAAAAATTAATGGGGATCAGAGATGAGTTCTGATTAGTTGACTCTTTCTTTTTCCACCTATTACATATTTTTCTTTATATTTATTCCTGGCATATACTCTATATTAGCATTCCTGAAATTTGTAGAGAGATGGTTCAATGATAGTATTTGGACTTTACCATGACAATTACCTTATAATATGGGAAATACAAATATTGACACTTTCATTATTCATCATCACAACTTATTTCATGCATGCATGTAAGAGCTATTTTTTCAAACAATAGTTTTCTCCGCATACTGGTAGGGTTAAATTAGCAAACTTGGGGATAAAAGAATGATCCACAAAAAATAACAAACCTTGAAACTGCAAAATATTGAAAATTTGCTAGGAAAGTTTATAACACCGTACTGTCAAGGTTGGAAGTTCCTGAGGAATGGTGGCTGACAGCCACAAACCTAATCTAGCTAAATTCACTATCTATACATAAAGCGATTCTTTTTAAAAACATTTTATTGAAATACAGTATACATACCAAGAACTGCACAACAGTGCACAAGTAAATGAGTATAACCAACACCTAAATTAAAGAATAAATGCATTGCAAGTACCCTAAGAATCCTCACTAATCTCCCTCTCCATTTCTTTTAGTATGATTCAGTGAAGTAATATTTATAACTTAATGCTAAATGTCATAATATCCACCCAATTTGTATACTCTATATATGTACAACAAATAAGAGAAAACATGCGATATTTGTCTTTCTTGGTCTGGCTTATTTCACTTAGCATAATGATCTCCAATATCATATGTTTGGTATAAATGTCAGGATTTCAATCTTTTTTATGGCTGAGTAATATTCCATTGTGTATATATACCACATTTTCTCTATCTAATCATCAGTTGATGGACTTGTGGATTGATTTCATAGCTTAGCTATTGTGAATAGAGTTGATGTAAACATGGTAATGCAGGTATTTCTTTCATATGCTGATTTCATTTCCTTTGGATATATTCCCAGGAGTGGGATAGCTAGGTCATATGGAAGATCTATTTTTAGTTTTCTGAGGAATCTCCGTACTGTTTCCACAATGGCTGCACTATTTTACATTCCCACCAACAGTGGATTATGGTAACTTTGCCCCCCCCCCCCCCGACATCCTCTCCAGGATTGATTGTTTTTTGATTTTTGGATTATAGCCATTCTAACTAGAGTGATGTCATAGTTCATTGTGGTATTGATTTGCATTTTCCTAACGACTAGTTATCCAGAGAATTTTTTCATGTGTCTGTTGGTCATTTTAATTTCATCCTTTGAAAAATTCCTACTTATATCCTTTTCCCATTTCTTAACTGGATTGTTTGATGGGTTGTTGTTGAGTTTCTTAAGGTCCTTATTTTTTCTGTATATTAATCTTTTATCAGATGCATAGTTTATAAATATTTTTCCCATTCTGTGGTTGCCTCTTAGGTTTGTGAATTGTTTCCTTTGCTGTGCAGAAGCTGCTTAGCTTGATTTAATCTCATTTGTCTTTTTTTAATGTAAAATGGTATTTTAATGGAAAGAAGCACACTTGTAAATTTCCTATTAAAGTAAATATAGCTTTTTTCCATTTTCCATTTTTCTTCTTTTTTAAACTTGAAAAACAGGAAGAGACACACAGGCCCGCCACAGCCAAGGTTAGACCAGACCATAGCCAGAATCAAAAAACTCAATCTGGATCGCCCATGTGGTGACAGGGACCCAACCACTAGAATCATCAATTGATGCCTCCAGGAGTGTGTTTTAACACAAAAAAAAACGTATTCCTGTGGTCTGTAATTCAAAAATTAGCAATGATTCCCTTTGAATAGCAAAAATGAACTCAGAAAAAAAAATAGTGAAAGTCCACAGTTTCTAAATGTTTAATAAAGCACAGTCTACAGGGCTATCCCATTGATCTCATGTTCCAATGTGTTTCTTTTTTATGTATGTCTTTTTAATTTACTGTAGAGGTAGAGATATATGGGAGATCAGAAAAAGTGGGTGAAAAAGAGAGAGATGAGGGTGCACACTTACTCACCCCTAAATGCCCACAATGGATGGTTGTGGGAATGGGTTCAGGTTGGAACCAGGAACTGAAACTCAATTCAGGTTTCCCACATTCAGGTGAGTGGCAGTTACTCAACTACTTCTTGCTTCTTAACAGCTAGACCAGTTACCAACCCCCCACTGCCTTTCTAACCTTGAAGCAGCTTCCCCAAATCCATAATATGCATAGCATTGTTTATTTTATAATAAAATGATCTAGGTATGAATTCAACAGGGGGAGATACATTCTCCTGAATTACAGCATCACTATGAAAGAATGAGAAGGCAGAAAATCCCCCAGTAGAAGTACAAAAAAAATCCAAAGTAAATAATAGGAATATTTTTTCTTTTATCTTAGTTACCTGGACTAGAAAGTAGCCATCCAATTGTACTTAGTGTTTGCAAAGTCTGGTTGATTGATTGCCTATTGACTGGAATTTGTGAGTCTCATATTGAAACATTAGCCAAGCAGTAGCAACAGTTACTGTTTCAAGACCATTTAAAGGAACACCAATAAACTTTTAATGAGTGTTCCAATTCCAGATTCATGATTATTGTTTGAGAAAGTATAAATATAGATACCAAGCTTAGTTTTTAAAGTAGAAGTCGTCATATTGTATGGATGCTTCTCACTGAGAGTTGAAGTTTCTCTTGCTGTCAGATTTTTCTTTGCCACATGGAGAAAGTGGGATGGATGTGAATGATGCTAGAAATCTTGGTAGCAATGTGAGAGAAGGATATGTATTACCATCTACACACAGAGTAGAAGTTTGATTTTTTTTTGCATTCAGTAGATTCTTGTTTGCCCTAAGATAAATTTCTGCTAGCAAACCAACCCTTGGGGAATCTGTCCTCAGGGCGGAAAGTCCTTATTTTCCTTTCATTTTTCATTGCAATCGAGTTCTGATGAAAGCCAAAAGAAAGATAAATTGACCAGAATCAAAGGCTTAAAGATGTGCTGATGCACTGTGTCCTGTGAACAAGACTGTATCACTTGGTAAATGCACAATGAGGGATATTTAATTCAAAAAGAAACAAGCAAAATAATTGTTTAATTTGACTCTGCCAGTTGGCTTACCTTGAAAGCCCAGAGTGAACTTGTTAGGTTTTAGGATTTTAGGATTCAAAGAAAGAGAGGGGGTGGCTAGTTAGAGAAGACTTTATTTAGGGAGGACAAAATAGAGAAAGGGATAAAGAGAAAGTGAGGTTAAGCTGGCCTGGACAGAGGGCAGGGGATTTGAAACTAGGCTTCATTCTGCTTGACCAGCAGACAGTCTCTTCTTAAGCTGCTCATTGTGGGGGATGCAGAGCACCACATGGACCCTGACAAGGTGGATGGGGTGCTTGCAGAAAGGCTCTTACAATGAATAGTCTGGCAATTTGGAATGTCCTGAGGTGAGGGGCTTTCTGGAGCAATAAATATTCCAGTAGGGGGCTGGTTCTGTGGCATAGAAGGTTAAGCCTCCACTTGCAGTGTCAGCATCCCATATGGGCACCAGTTCAAGTCCCGGTTGCTCCACTTCTGATCCAGCTCCTTGCTAATGCGCCTGGAAAAGAAGTGGAAGATGGCCCAAGTCCTTGGGTCCCTGCATCCATGTGGGAGACCCAAAAGAAGCCCCTGGCTCCTTGCTTTGGACTGGCGCAACCCCAGCCATTGTGACCATTTGCAGAATGGACCAGCAGATGGAAGATCTATGCCTCTCCTTCTTTCTGTATCTCTGCCTTTCAAATACATAAAAAAGTCTTTAAAAATATTCCAGTAGCCTTTAGATTATCTATTGGTGCCCAGTTTCATCAGGCCTGGGGGTTCAGGATCAGTGTTCTCACAAATCCAGCATTTTAATACATATGTAGAAAGAAAGAAAAATAAAATGATGTTACATAGACAAGAGCCCTGGGGGAGGAAGAAACAGGGAATGGGGATGCTGACAGTTTCCATGGCTACGTCCTGCTGAGAGGGGGCAGAGTTACCGGAGTGGTTTCACATTCTCTCAGTGCTGGCATTACTGGAGCACTGGCTGGAATTGAGTACCTTCTAGAAGGATATTGTACAAGGGTTTGAGTGATGTCCTGGACCATTGAATGAATGAACCATTTCAATAGCTGAAGGGTATATAGTCTTAGATAAACAAGAAGGAAGAATTGTTATGAGAGGTGAGGAGGGACACATGCCAAGATAACCAGGAGGGCTTTGGAAGCAGTTGTCTCCAGAGTCAGACATTTATTGTTGAATTCTGGATGCTCTGCCAACTTGTAAGCAGCAAAGAGTGGACTTACTTACATAACAGCAGCTTTCTTCCTTTGGTTCATTCTCCCATATGTTGATTGTGGCACCTGTAAGAGGTTTTAATGAATTGTCGTGGTTAATTTGGGTTGCTCCTGATAACTTATAGAAGGATGGCCTATACAGAACTTGAGTTAGAGCCGGAGTCAGGCACAAGGAGGGTGGAGTACTTTGAGAACAAAACAGGTTGTGTGAATTTGCCCTTAGCCTGGGATCGGTGGGAGAAACAGTAATTAATCCAGTGAGCCTGCTGGTTTGAAGGGCCAGTAGTCTTGATCATTACTGCACATATAGTCCTTGAAAAGCCTGATGGTCTAGTCTGGTTGGGCTATAAGATAATTTTTGAAAAAAGTTTTTGCTACATTTGAAAATTCTGCCCTTTTGCTGTGGTGTTAACCTTAGCAGGCTGTGGGCAAGGACTGTGGTGTAAGCAGAGAAGGACAGAGAGAGACATAACCAGCAATCCTTTGTGAGACTGGTCTTTGTGTTATTTAAAAGTGAAAATGTGAAATTGAGTGTATGTTCTCAGGGATGTGCAGCAAAAAATGCTGCATGGGGCATGGAGAGGAGGGAGGCAGGTCAGTGGTCAGTAGAAGCAGCATGAAAATCATCTTTGGGTGTTAGGGCTCAGAAAAGTAGAAGAGTAGGACCAGGGATAAAGGTACTCACGTGATAAAATCACCCTCAAGGAGACAATCCCACAGGAAATTGAAATATTTTGTTTGGATTGGATATGGGGGTGGTAGTTTTGAGAATGGTTAGGACAAGATCATGGAAGTGTCCAGGATCAAATGGAGGGTGAGGAGTCTCACAGTTTTGTGAGCAATCATCTCTTCAGAGTCTTCCAGAATAGCAGTGAAGCAAAGAGATGTGGGTATCAGGGTGTGTAATTACCACCTCTTCAGAGCCTTGCCCCACTTATCTTCCTGTGTCAGGGTAAGTTTTAACCTGTAGAAATGAATGAAGGCTGGAAAGACTTACAGTTTAGTAGCTATGGTAGTTAAAGTGACTCACTTAAAGGTCCACTCCTGCTAGATGGGAGTGGCTTTGAATTCAAGTTTTAATGGAGGAAGGTCTTTTAGCGATATTTCTATTGGGGTATACAGGCCCTTCATTTTTCTTTCCTTTCCCTGTCTGGAATATTGCTGGGTGGATGGCTTCCTGGACAAGGAATCCCTCAAATTTCTCCCAGGACTTTACTGTGGACTCAGTAGCCCCCTTCACATAGGGTGGGGAAACTTTTTGCTAAACTGCTCCTGGGAGAAATTTGGGACTCATCCAACCAGATTGTTGGGCATGAGTTATAATTGTTGGTTCTAATAACTCCTCTGGTTCAGGGTTGGGGAGATTTTCTTGGGATGCTCCCAGGGAGAGTGCTAGAACCCACCTTGACAAGATTATGAGCAAGGGCAAGACTCTTGCTCATATAGCCACACAGAATTCACATTATTCCTTCAGCCACTCTTGCACACATTGGCTAGTGTAAACCTAGCTAGTAATAGGAGGTACAGAAATTTGTGGTCCTACTTATAATGCCAACAAGGACCTTGGGTGATCTGCTAAATAAGGTTGCCAGGTTGAGTGAAGAACTTCTTCAGTGAAGGGCCAATAGGCTTGTTATTCTGATCCAGGGGTCCTGCAATGCTGACGGCAGTCTCGCTTCCAGTGGTCAGGTTTTTGGCAGAGTGGATTGGGCTCTCTTGGAAACCAGCCTCTGTCATGGCAGCTGTATTTTTGATGCCCTAGTTTTTTGCATCAAAACCAGGTGTTATTTTGGGGGTGGACTGGCCTAGTTGGGTCTCCTTGATGGCAGATCACCACATAAAACAGCTATTAATCCTTTCAGATAGGATCAACCATGTCAGTCACTTTGTATCATATCCCTCCTACATGATTATGGCAAAAAGACTTTGGCTGAAAGAGAGAGCAGAGCAGGGAAATGCCAACGTGGACAGGTTAAAAGAGAGTGAGCAAGGCTTTATTTCCATGAAATATTGGCAAAGATATTTTTACTGCCACTAGACAAGACAGAGGGAAAGAAAGAAGAAGGTTAGGCATAGAGCATTCTTCGGAGTGAAGTTGCTCAGAACTTACCAGTGTTTTTGTGTTTTTTCTTGGCTAGCTCTGCCAAATATATTACTGGAGATGGCAGGAACAGAAGTTTTGTCTTTGCACAAGAGAGAATTTAGATGTGATGCAGAGTAGCAGTGCAAGAGACAAGGTTTAATGGGGAGGGCATCCATCAGAGCAGAGAGTCATCCCTCTGGATAGAGAGAGAGATTCCTAAGGAAGAGAATCTGATAGGTGGTAGAATGAAGGGTGGTTATGGAGAAATATGCTTGGATATAGGGAACCTTAGAACATTTGTCATTTATCTTTATAAAGCCATCAAGATCATGGAGAATTTGGAGGTCAAAAGTGACAAATTCTGACCAAGTTTTAATGTAGAAGGAAATTAACCATTTTGGCATTATCTGCCCTCTTAGACCCAGCATGCACACGTTTTTGAATATAGATAGGTGGGACAAGAGATGGCGGAGTCAGGCACAATGTGAGAAATTTCAGAACCCATGGATCAGGTAGAATGAGTCCAGAGACTGGAGGGTCACTCACTTAGAGCATTCCCTAAGGAGCCCTCGCACAATGGGACTCTCCTCCCAGAGAAGAGTAAGAGTGATCCTGACTTTTCAAGACAGGCATCCATGCTTGAAAGTGGGACAAGTTCCTCCCACGTCAGACCTCTTGGAGGCCTCCTCTTGTTCCCAGAATAAAACAGAAATGGGAATGGGGCTAAAGTCTACCACAGACCTCCCGGAGGCAGGGGAAAATGGTCGGTTTGCTCCAGCATATTTTGGGGAGTCAGGGGCTGTCCTCTTACCAGTAGGACAGGCTGAAAATTAGGTCAGATGTTGCATACAGAGGAGAAATCTGGCAGAAGGTCTCTGGCTGTGAGCCTCTAGAGAGAAGAGAGAACATGAGCAAGGAGTGAGGAGGTAAGAGGCCAAGGCAATTGTTGACTCATCTGGGGAGTTCTGGAGAGGTGTCTCCCAAACCTTCCTGAGTCACTCTAAGGAGGGTACTCAGGGAAGAGGCATTTAGTCAGAAATGACAGTAAAGGAGAGAAGTCAGCATGGACTAGTAGCCTTAAGGGTTCAAAGAAGGAAAGGAAGCAACTACTTAAAGTAGTGAAGGCCGGCGTTGCGGCTCACTAAGCTAATCTTCCGCCTTGCAGCACCACCACACAGGTTCTAGTCCTGGTCGGGGCGCCGGATTCTGTCCCGGTTGCCCCTCTTCCAAGCCAGCTCTCTGCTGTGGCCAGGGAGTGCAGTGGAGGATGGCCCTAGTGCTTGGGCCCTGCACCCACATGGGAGACCAGGAGAAGCACCTGGCTCCTGACTTCGGATCAGCACGATGCGCCAGCCTCAGCAGCCATTGGAGGGTGAACCAATGGAGGGAAGACCTTTCTCTCTGTCTCTCTCTCTCACTGTCAAAGTAAATAAATAAATAAAGTAGTGAAGACTTTAGTTTAAGGGGGACAGAGTGGGGTGTTAAGAGAGAGGGGGTTGAGCCTTCCCAAGAGAGGGCAGGGGGTTTGAAGCTAGGCTTCATTCTGTCTGAACAGCAGGCAGAGTCCTTTCTTAAGCTGCTTGTTGGGGGAGGTGCAGAGCACCACATAGACCCTGAAAAGGTACCTGGTGGGCATGCAGAAAGGCACTTTTAATGCATTGTCTTAGCAGATTAGAATATCCCTAGCGTAGGGCTTTCTGGAGCAATAAACTTTCCAGTAGCCTTTAGATTAACTAATTGCAACCAGTTTCATCAGGCCTGGAGATTCAGGCCCAGTGTTCTCACAAGTTCTGTGAGAACTTGCTTCAAATGGGTAATTGATGTGGTTTTTGAAAAGGATATCCAGCTCCATCTGATTGAGGTCCCAACTCAATGATTTCAGGTCAGTCGATAGATGGAAAGACTTCCATGCATTTATAACTTCTACTTTATTAATTGGGAATTTGCAGTCTTATTGATGGTATGGTTAACATAGATGATGGATTGTTCCTCTGAGGAGATGATCATTGCTGTTTTAAGTGAAGCCAAATGGCTTGACTTTACCCAAAATTCCACAAATATAACAGTATGAATGAATTTCTTTTTCATGAACATATTCACTCCAGTATTCTAGAAACAGGTATAGATTTATGCAGATAAATTTGGCACAGTACAGCAAATTTCTGCCATTAGATGTATTTTAGAATGACTTTGTAGCCCTAGATAATGGCTAGAATCAAGTAAAACATAAAAATTGGTCTATATAGATTGTTTTATAAAGGAGATAAAGCCGTATATTACCTACCATTGGAATTGAACATGTTTTTGCAAGCAACATAAGGATTGTTCATGTAATACTTTCATTGTTTTCAGCAATAGGAAAACAAAACAGAAACAAGTCCATTGAATTTAGCCACCATTAACTACCATTAACTGTAATTTTTCTTGACAAGCTCTCTCTTCTCATCTGATGATGAGTGAAATGTTGGCAAAAGTCGACTGAAAAATTGAATAAATGTTAATGAAATATGCCCTTGTATTTTAAGTGTGCCTGGTTCAGAATTTAAAAGAGAGCAATTTATAATGTGTTAGCAGTCCTGAATTCCATCATATTTTAAATAAATTTATTTCTCTACTTCTTGTGAGACTAACGCACTCTGAGAAGACTCATGACATTTCACAGCACAAAGCAGGTCACAAATTGAATAATGTGAAATAACTTTATTAGCAAACTGAAGAAAATGATATGGCAATAATGTGTTTTACAGTAAAATTCGATAGCCCTCTAAAGATCAATGAGTGTGTTTGTTTACTTTGAAGTGAAAGGACAAAGGCTTCATAATGGAATCCAGAGAAATACCCAAATTAAAGGAATCTTTGCCAGATAAGATGGCTTTCCTCATCTGTGATGAATTCAGAAAATGTACCATGTACTTTCCAGTAGAAAGAATAGTCTAGGTACTGTATGTGATAACATGTCCTTATAAAGCTGCCCTGGAATGAATGAAAGTCCTCTCGTGGCCACACAGAATAAAACAAGCTTCAAGCCACAAGGGTCTTGTCCTGTCCCAAACATTGATTGAAAGGGCATTTTATAAAGGGAGAAAGAAACAGCAGGGCCACCTTCATTTGCATCACCAAACGCTAATGATGCAGAGGCTTTTATGGACACACTATGTACACAGAAGAGGTTCAATTAAAGAGAAGCCATTTCATACTGGCCTTTCCCCCACAAGGATTTTTTTTAAAAAGACAAAACAAAGACCATTTATCTGGGTAACAAAACATTACTTTAAGAAAATAAGGCAAAGTGCAGCATATGGGATAAGCAAGAAGCCTGAGTCTCTCTGATTTTATCTTTGCTACTTCTTTTCACAGCTACTACATGTAGATCTCACAAAAGAATATCTTTGTCAAAATAAAGTAAATATGAATGCAATTAGAGTATGCAGAGATAGTGTAGCTGACCCTGACTAGGAAAAATAAGAATGAAAACTTCTTGCAAATTTAAAATCAAGCTCAATGAGCAGGTATCAAATTGAATAACTGCCTTATATTTTTGGCCTTGATAAAATGAGTTGGGGGTTTGAGTTCAATGCCTAAGGACAGATGTTCCACAGACAAAAAAAAAAAAAAAAAAAAAAAAAAAAAAAAACCCGAGGCTCTTAATTGGCACTAATTAGCACCCTTGTTGACAGGGAAGGATTGACAAGGTTATTTCTATGGCACTGCCCCTGCTGACTCCCTGAGCTGTTCTTTCCAGGACAAGGGGAGAGCAATGTAGGTAAACTTATGCTCTTGGCCTTCAAGGATTATTTATGCCCCCAAACAAAGAGAGTCCTCAAATTTCTAAGCTGTCAACTTAGTAAGATTCTTTGCCTAGGATATACATTGCCTTTTATTTTTAATTAAATAAAATGTAATTAGTAGGAAACAATACGGTAGATTGACAGGCACTTTTATGTTGGTTTGTTTGTCCTTGCTTAAAGAAGCAGAAGAAGAAGGATAAAAAAGAAGCTGTATTATGGGTGAGAAAAACAGTCTCAGCACATTCTAGATGTTAACCCTAGTGCAATGTTTTGCAGTGGCAGAAACCCTGCAATCTGCTGTGCAACACAACTTTCAATGCTCTCTTTGTAATCACCTTCATCTGTGAAATGGGGAAATACTACTGGCCTCATATTTCCTGAAAGATGTCTTATGATTGCAAGTTATCTCTAAAATGAGTGATGCCAAACAGTGTGTGTGTGTGTGTGTGTGTGTGTGTATATATATATATGATGAAGAAGCCTATGGGTATAGACTAGTTAAGTGTTAAGCAAAGCTATGTAGAAATGTGCCATAGGTTTCTGCAAATGCTCCTCCATAAGTACAAGCTAGGGAATTATGCAAAAGTAGTTATTTTTGCATTTATTCAATTAAGTGCTAATAAGGAACTAAAAATGGATTAAAGTCATTTTTAGTAAGATGAAAGATTCTCTTATGCTGTAGCATTATGGTATACATTTCTGAATAGCAAGAAATGGTCTTAAATCTGGATTAAGCCATTTTATTTCTTTCCAGGAAGGAAAAGTCATTAGATTGCCAAAATTAAATATACCCAAAGAAGTATCATCAGGACTACAGGTGTAAGAAATTCTGTGTGGGGGTGAGGTTGGATTCTGAGTTCCTCAGAAGACAGAGACTAATACAGCAAATATACTCTAAAGAAAAAGAAGCCTTGAAGAAATTGAAGAGAGTTGGATAGGTTGAGCAGGATGGTGGTCTCATCTAGAGTCCGGGCTTAGCCTGATCCAATGGGAAGTCCGGGAGTATAACTGCGCCATGGAATTGCCCTACCCTGAGGCAAGGGAATCTGTCTTTGGTCAATGGCTAGTCACATTCCAGTCAGTAGATACAGGCTTTCTATCCAAGAGCAAGGGAATATCTCTGGAGAAAGGCTCTCTGGAGAATGACTCACAGCAGCTACAGTATTGATGTTCCAGCCTGGTGAGAGGCCTAAAGATGATGGAAGTCAGTTGCTCTCTATTCAAGCAAGACCCTTAGGTACCTGAGCAACTTTCAGAAGAGCAAGATATTTATTGAGCAGGATAAAACACATCTTTGAATGGCACATCTTTGAATAGCAGTTAGCAACAGTATATATATACATAGATGGAATGAAGAATATTTTCTTTGGTGTTAAACAGTCCCAATGGTAAATTTTGTTACTTATATTTTATGTTATATGTTTTTCTACCAAAATGAATAAGTAGATGGATGGATTGATAGATAAAAACAAAGCATAAATGAATGAGTGAATGAATACTTGTATAGATATGTAAATAAAACACACCAGTAAGAGGAGCATGTGAGAGATGGTGCATTCAGTTTTGGCTTTCTTCGGCTTGAGGCATTTGTGAGAAATTGTGGTAAAACTGGATTTAGGGTCCTGGAGCTCAGTAGACAGTTCTAGGATGAAGACATAGCTGTAGGTATCAGGGAAGTGGATGATACCACCCAGAGAGAGTGGAAAAGCAAGTACTTGAGCAATCATCCACTGCCTTCCCTGGAGAATTAGCTGGAAGCAGGATAGAAAACCGAGGTGGTGGGATTTGAACTTGCACTCCAGTAAGGGGTGCCTATATCACAATCATCAGCTTACCCTTTGATGGCAGCTTAACCACTCTTTGCCAGAACACTGGCCCTCTAGTGCCCTTCTAAGAAGAGAGAAGAAGCAGCTTGCTTCCTGTTGCCCTGCCACTTTCATATGGGGAAACCAATAAAAAGGCACTTACCAGAATCCAATAGTATTGTGCTCTAGTTTTAGACTTCTCAGCTGCTAGAATTGTGAGAAATAAATGTTTATTGTTTAAGTCACCCAGAGTATAATATTCTTGCTATAGCAGACCAAATTGATTGAGAGAAAGATAAACAACCGATAAGCAGATCAAAAGATGCTGCATATCATTAGTCATCAGGGAGTAGATGGTGGAAAACAACACAAACATCAATGAATTGATGAATGATTAAACATGATGTGATCTATCCATGCAGTAAAATATTACTCAGTTATAAACAGAAATGATGTACTGACACATGCTGTAGCATGAATGAACCTCAAAAACATCATACTCATTGGAAAAAGCCACTCACTAAAGGCCTTGTTAATCTATTGATGTGAAATGGTTACGATAAGCAAATATAGATAGAAAGAGATTGGTTGGGATAGAGAGAGATGGAATGGGGAGTAACTGTTAATGTAACAGGGATTCTTTTGGAGTGATTAAATTGTTCTGGAATTAGTGGGAATGGTTGCACAACTCTTAGACTATAATAAAAAGCATTGAATTGTACTAACAGTGAATTTTATGACATCTGCATCTCAATAAGACTGTTATTAAAAAATGTCTCACAGCTGGCCAAGATGGGGAGCAGGAGCTAGGATGGCAACCTGCATCTGCCTGATGCCAAAGCCCATGTCCCTAATCACTCATGCTTACTGCCCTGCATGACAGAGATTGGAAGAAGGTCTCAGATGCATTCCTACTCACATCTATGGAGAAAAGGCACAAGAAAAAAAGCTATTTTCCCCCACACAATCCCTTTCTCTTTCCATTTTTTTCTACATTAAAACTGCAATTGATATAGCCAGCAGAACTCCCACCAAGGGAAAATGGCTTTGTCTTTTCCAGGAGAGACAAAACATTACATTAAAGGGACAGCTGTCTGGATGGAGTGGGGACCAAGCCAAGATCCTGTCTATAACGACTCCTTTGCCCCGCCCTTACTTCCCAGTTTCCCAACCCGAGGCTGGTACAGAAAGAAGTATATCTGTGCAGTAGCTTCCTCTCCACCATCCATATCACCTGCCTCACCCCCAATTAACCCTACAGGCAGGCACCTGTCTAATGTGGGCTGACAATTGGGATGATTTGCTCCAATTAGCCGTCAGGCCTGATGGAGGGAGGCTCACATTTTAGCAGTTAAAGGAGAATCTGGGATGAGGATGCAGATTTGGTACTATACTCATCTTTCTGTACAGGGATTTATTAAGCATCAGGAAAATGGGTCTCAATATGTATTTCAAGAGAGGGAAAAGGTGTTAGTTCTTGCTGGTCTGATGTGAAGCTGCCCAGGCTGCAGGAGTTTGCTGTTTGGCTGAGTCCACAGCAAGCCTGGTGTTCCACCAGCTCATTGATTTTGAAGACTGTGACACATGGAATTAGGTAGTCAGGCTCCTGTATCAGGGAACAGCACTGGAATGAAGCTCCTAAAATAATGCAAATGTTAGATCACAAATCCAATTTAAATTGGAGTTTGCTTGAACTGAAAGGTAATTTTCCTTCAATCCTCTTCTAGTTGTCTGTTGTCTAACCTTCACAATCTCAGATATGACAGTAAACAAAATAACCACAGTGCTCTTTTCCTTGGAAAGGGCATCCACCCTACACACAGTCCCACCACCAGTAACACTCTGATACCAATCATTATCAGCATTAAGAACTCTTCAGCTACGTTGAACTTCACACAAGCCTTGCTGCCATCTCCCCTATCCCCATTTTCTAGTCACGGACTGGACCAAGGAAAACACCCACGGTTGCTTCTAGGGAGAATGAAATTTCTCTGGGCCTGCTTTACATGAAACTATAAAGGCCATACTAACTGCAGGCTAGGGGCCAAGTGTGGAATATTCAATTTCCCCTTTGGTTTTCAGACCATGAAGTAATAGGGGTGTTCCCCTCTCATTCTTCTTGCCTGCTGTTATTTTTAATTGCCTACCTATCAGGGCCAAATTGCCTTTTAACTGTCTGAAGCTCTTGAATCTGACACAGATAGCTGCTATTGTTAATAGGAGCCTACACTTCAGCCCATTTAACCTGCCTCATTTTGACAGCTTCACAATTCTATACCTTTCCTGCAAAGAAAACTGTGATTTAGTGAAGAGAAAAAAATGTGGGTCAACAGCCTGATCTGTCTCTTGGCCTCCAGTGGGTTCTCTGCATAATGTCCCACCACAAAGCCAGAGAATGAACTGCCATAGCAAGACAAGATGGTAAGAAGCAAAGTTTGGTTAAGGATACTGGGAAAGTGGTGATACAGTTGGTTTAAGCCTCTGCTTTTGATGCTGGCATCTCATATCAGCATGCCAGTTCAATTCCTGGCTGCAGCTCTTCTGATCCAGAATTCCTTCTAATGTGCCTGGGAAGGCAGAAGAAAATAGTCTAAGTGCTTGGGCCTCTACCAGCCATGTAGAAGATCCTGGATGGAGCTCCTTGCTCCTGGTTTCAGCTTGGCCCAGCTTTGCTGTTGTGGGCATTTGGGGAGTGAGCCAGTGGTGAAAGATATTCTCTCTCTCTCTCTCTCTCTCTCTCTCTCTCTCTCTTGCTCAATCTGTCACTCTGCCTTTCAAATAAACAGAATTTTTTCAAACAAAGGCACTAATCCCATTATGAGGGCTGCACCCTCATAATTACTTCTCAAAGGCAACATCTTCAAATAATGTCATATAGGGGTTAGAATTTAAATACATGAATTGAGGAAACATGTGTTCAGCCTTTAAGAAGTTCTTGTATGAGAAAATGTCTATTCAGAGCCTTTATCCATTCTGTAATATATGGGCTACAAATAGTTTTTCCCATTCCATGAATTGTCTTAGCTTTTTAAAGTCCCTGTTTCCTTGCTTGAAAACAGAAAAAACATGTATAATCTCCAGTATTTCTTGGGAAAAGTCAATGAGGTAACTCATCAGAATTATTAAAGAAATGAAAGCCTGACACGAGAGGCCAGCACTGTGGCGTAGCAGGTAAAGCCTCTGCCTGCAGTGCCCGCATCCCATATGGGTGCTGGTTTGAGTCCTGGCCGCTCCATTTCCAATCCAGTTTTCCGTTATGGCCTGAGAAAGCAGTAGAAGATGGCCCAAGTATTTGGGCCCCTGCACCCACGTGGGAGACCTGGAAGAAGCTCTTGGTTCCTGGCTTCAGATCAGCACAGCTCTGGCCATTGCAGCTATTTGGGGAGTGATCCAGCGTATGGAAGACCTCTCTCTGTCTCTCTGCTTCCCTGTTCTGTAACTCTTCCTCTCAAATAAATAAATAAATATTTTTTAAAAAAGAAAGTCTGACACCATTAAGCTTACCTCAATAAACCTTAGTTATCATTAGCTAGTATTGGCTGGCTTAGCTTCAATGTGTGACAGAGGCAAGGTGTAAATGCTCAAGTCATAATATACATTTAATGGGTGTGACCTGAAATGTTCAGAGTACTTTAATTTTACTAACACGTTGTTCTTCCCAGAATGACTGGAGCGACTTTATTTCGGATGATGTCATTTTATTATGATTAGATTTTATAGTTATAAGATATTATATGATCACTGTTGGCCAGTATCAGGAACTTTCATTCCCTATGTATCTAAATTTATATCTCTCTGTGTTTTTCTTCCTAGATAGTTAGTTACCTATTTATCAAGAATACAAATCTATGAATAACAGTGTAGAAATAGCCTAGTGCTAGGGAAAGAATTTATAATTGTCATCTTCATACCTGAAAGTGAATCATGAAAGACTAGATCTTCAATTTCATAAAATGTTAACCTACCATTTGTAAAATCTCCTCTGATGTCTGTTGTTGCTTAAACTGCTTTCTTCAACCATAGATCTGATGATTTCATCTTCAGTGATTCTTTTTTTATTTGAGAGGCTGAGATACAGTGAAAAAGAGAGCTCCCATCCACTGGTTCATTCTCTAAATGCCCACAGCAGCTAAGCTGAACCAGGTCAAAGCCACAAGTTCAGAATTCCATCCAGCTCTCCCACATGGATGACAACTACTTGAGTGATCACCTGCAGCCTCACATATGCACAATTGCAGGAATCTGAGATCGAGAATGGAGCCAGACCTGAAACCCAAGCACATGGATATGAGATATGGGTGTCTCAAGTGGTAGCTTAACTACTATCCCAAATACCCACCTCAGTGATTTTTGTTAAAGTTTTTATTTAATTAATACATTTTTTCATAGGTACAACTTTAGGAATATAGTGGTTCTTTCCCCATATCCACCCCCCCCCAACTCCCATCCCACCTCCTACTCCCTCTCCCATCCCCTTCTTCATTATGGTTCATTTTTAGTTTGATTTTATATACAAAGAAATAACTCCATGTTAAGCACAAATTTCAACAGTTTGCACCCCCACACCCACAACATATAGCGTACAGTTTGAGAACAAGATATGCAGTTAATTCTTATAGTACAACTCATTAAGTACGGAGGTCCTAATGGGGAGTAAGTGCACAGTGACTCCTGTTGTTCCTTTAAAAACTAACACTATTATTTATTTATTTTTTAAAGATTTATTTATTTATTTGAAAGTCAAAGTTACACAGAGAGAGGAAAGACAGAGAGAAAGAGAGAGAAGTCTTTCATCCAATGGTTCACTCCCCAGTTGGCTACAACAACCGGAACTGCGCTGATCCGAAGCCAGGAGCCAGGAGCCTCTTCCAGGTCTCCCATGTGGGTGCAGGGGCCCAAGGACTTGGCCATCTTCTACTGCTATCCCAGGCCATAGCAGAGAGCTGGATCAGAATTGGAGCAGCCGGGTCTTGAACCAGCGCTCACATGGGATGCCGGCGCTTCAGGCCAGTGTGTTAACCAGCTGCGCCACGTGGCCAGCCCCTAACACTCTTATTTATGACATCAGTGATCACCCGAGGCTCTTGCCATGGGCTGCCAATGCTATGGAAGCCTTTTGTCATCATAGACTGCATCAGTATTTGGACACAGCCATAAGCAAAGTGGATGTTCTCTCCTCCCTTCAGAGAAAAGTATATCCTCTGTGATGACCCCTTCTTTCCTCTGAGGTCTCACAGAGATCCTTCATGTAGAGTATTTTTGCCAGAGTCTTGGCTTTCCATGCCTGAAATGCTCTCACCCGCCTTTCAGCCAGATCAGGAAGTCTTAAGGGTTGATGCTGAGGTCAGAGTGTTATTTAGAGTGAATGTCATTCTAGGAGTCTATTATGTGGACTGCTTCTCATATTAGACATTACTTCCTTTTTAGTTCTATTATTATTACCAGGCACTTGATGTTATTTATATGATCACTTTCATACATAACCTCTTTTTATGTTAACTTTATCATTTAATATGACCATTTCAACAATTAAGATGTCATTTATACCACCAATTTTAATGGGTTTGGAGTCCCATGACAAGTTTTTAGGCTGTACCCTTAGAAGTAAGTCTGTAGGACTGTATGCAGAACTATAAAGCATTACAGTTATAGACTAACTCCTCCCTCTTTTATTCCCTCTCTTATTTTTTACTTGGATCTTTTTCCAATTGACTTAATATACATATGATTAACTCTATGTTACATAAACATTTTAACATATAGTATGAAGAAGAGAAAAGAAAACAAAGAAAAAAAGGAAATACAAAATACAAAGTAACAATAAAAAACTGTCTCCTGACAGTCAGGACAAGGACTATTCAAGTCATTGATTCTAAAACTGTCAATTTCACTTCTATAGCTTTCATTTTAAGAGTACTATTAATTCTCACAGATAAGAGAGAACATATGGTATTTATCTCTTTGGGACTGGGTTATTACACTAAGTATGAAGTTTTCTAGCTTTCTCCATTTTATTGCAAATGACCAGATTTCATCCCGTTTTTACTGCTGTGTAGATTCCATAGCGTACATATCCCACAATTTCTTTATCCAGTCTTCAATTCATGGGCATTTAGGTTTATTCCATGTCTTAGCTATTGTGAACTGAGCTGCAATAAACATGGAGGTGCAGATAGCTCTTTTGTTTACTGATTTCATTTCCCTTGGGTAAATTCCCAGGAGTGGGATGGCTGGGTCATATGGTAGGTCTATATTCAGATTTTAGAGGTATCTCCATACTGTCTCCCATTGTGGCTTTA
Organism: Oryctolagus cuniculus; assembly: GCF_964237555.1. NCBI lineage: Eukaryota > Metazoa > Chordata > Mammalia > Lagomorpha > Leporidae > Oryctolagus > Oryctolagus cuniculus. The sequence continues at coordinate 127,558,783 of NC_091453.1, forward strand.
GTAGTTTACATTCACACCAACAGTGGGTTAGAGTATCCTTTTCCCCACACCCTCTCCATCATTTGTTGTTTGTTGATTTCTGTATGTGAGCCATTCTAACTGAGGTGAGGTGAAACCTCATTGTGGTTTTGATTTGCATTTCCCTGATGGCTAGTGATCCTGAACATTTTTTTTTTATTTTTATTTTTGACAGGCAGAGTGGACAGTGAGAGAGAGAGACAGAGAGAGAAAGGTCTTCCTTTGCCGTTGGTTCACCCTCCAATGGCCGCCGCTGCAGCCGGCGCACTGCGCTGATCCGATGGCAGGAGCCAGGATCCAGGTGCTTTTCCTGGTCTCCCATGGGGTGCAGGGCCCAAGCACCTGGGCCATCCTCCACTGCACTCCCTGGCCATAGCAGAGAGCTGGCCTGGAAGAGGGGCAACCGGGACAGAATCCGGCGCCCCAACCGGGACTAGAACCCGGTGTGCCGGCGCCGCAAGGTGGAGGATTAGCCTATTGAGCCACGGCGCCGGCTCTGAACATTTTTTCATGTGTCTGTTGACCTTTTTGATTATCTCTTTTGAAAAATATCCATTTAAGTCCTTGGCCCGTCTCTTAACTGGGTTGTTTTATTTTTGTGGAGTTTCTTGATCTCTTTGTAGATTCTGGTTATTAATCCTTTATCAGTTGTGTTTTTTGCAAATAATCTCTCCCATTCTGTTGGATACCTCTAAACTTTCCTAACTGTTTCTTTTGCTATACAGAAGCTTCTCAGTTTGATGTAATCCCATTTGTTCATTTTGTCTTTGACTACCTGTGCCTCTGGAGTCTTTTCCAGGAATTCTTTGCTGTGCCATGTCTTGCAGGGTTTCCCCAATGTTCTTGATTAATTTGATGCTGTCATGGCATGGATTTAGATCTTTAATCCATGTTGAGTGGATTTTTATGTAAGGTGTAAGGTAGGGGTCTTGCTTCGTATTTCTATAAGTGGACGCCCAGTTTTCCCAGCACCATGTGTTGAAGAGACTGTCTGCTCCAGGGATTGGTTTTAGCTCCTTTGTCAAATTTAATTTGGTATAGATGTTTGGATTGATTTCTGGGGTTTCTATTCTGTTCCATTGATATATCCATCTATTTTTGTACCAGTACCAGGCTGTTTTGATTATAACTGCCCTGTTGTATGGCTTGAAGTCTGGTATTGTGATGTCTCCAGCTTTGTTTTTGTTGTATAAGATTGCTTTAGCTATTTGAGGCCTCCTGTTCCTCCATATGAATTTGAGCATCACTTTTTCTAGATATGAGAAGAATGTCTTTAGTATTTTGATTGCTATAGCATTGAATCTGTAAATTGCTTTAGGCAGAATAGATGTTTTGATGATATTGATTCTTCCAATCCATGAGCATGGAAGATTTTTCCATTTTTTTGTATTCTCTTCTATTTCTTTAAGATTTTGTAATTCTCATAGTAGAGATCCTTGATATCCTTGATTAATTTTATTACAAGTTACTTGATTTTGTGGCTATTGTGAATGGGATTAATCCTAGAAGTTCTTTCTCAGCCATGGCATTGACTGTGTATACAAGACTGTGTATACAAAAGCTGTTGATTTTTGTGTATCAACTTTATATCCTGCTACTTTACCAAACTCTTTTATGAGTTCCAATAGTCTCTTAGTGGAGTCTTTTGGATCCCCTATATATAGAATCATGTCATCTGCAAATAAGGATAGTTTGACTTCCTCCTTCCCAACTTGTATCCCTTTAATTTATTTTTCTTGCCTAATGGCTCTGGCTAAAACTTCCAGGACTATATTGAATAGTAATGGTGACAGTGGGCATCCCTGTCTGGTACCGGATTTCAATAGAAATTCCTCCAACTTTTCCCCATTCAATATGTTGCTGGCCATGGGTTTGTCATAAATTGCCTTGATTGTGTTTAAGAATATTCCTTCTATTGATGCACAGTTATTCTTAAGTGTTGAAAATTAACTGAAATGTGATCCCTGTTGAACATGGTGGTGGGAATGGGAGAGGGAAGAGATGTATAATTTGGGACATGCTCAGGCTGACTTGCCCCAAGTGGTGGAGTTGGAAGCATACCAGGGGATTCCAATTCAATCCCATCGAGGTGGCATGTACCAATGCCATCTCACTGTTCCAGGTGATCAGTTTCAGTTCACAGTTGGTCATGGTGGAGGGACTGGGAGTCAAAGGGAGCACATAGACAAGTCTAGTACCTGCTAACGCTAACTGATGGAGTAAATAAAGGGGAGAGTGATCCAACATGGGAAGTGAGAATCTCAGCAGACTCATAGAATGGCAGATGTCCTAAATAGCACTCTGGCCTCAGAATCAGCCCTAAAGGCATTCGGAGCTGGCTGAAAAGCTCATGAGAGTATTTCAGGCATGGAAAGCCAAGACACTCTGGCAAAAGATCTCTGCGAGTGAGATCCCAGTGGAAAGAACAGGCCATCAAAGAAGGAGGTACCTTTCTCTGAAGGGAGGAGAGAACCTCCACTTTGACTATGAGCTTGTCTAAACAAGATAAGAATCAGAGAACTCAGAGGGCTTCCATAGCCTTGGAAACTCATGACTGGAGCATAGGGAGATTACTGATGCCATAGACAGGAGTGTCAATTGGTAAAGTCAACAACAGGAGTCACTGTGCACTTACTCCTCATGTAGGATCTCTATCCTTAATGTGCTGTACATTGAGATTTAATGCTATAACGAGTACTCAAACAATATATTTCACTTTGTGTTTCTATGGGGGTGCAAACTGTTGAAATCCTTACTTAATGCATACTAAACTGATCCTCTGTAAAAAAAAAAAAAAAATTATCAATTCCCAACTTGACTCTCACTGGGATTAAACATGACAATAGGTCTGCTCTGATTTCATCATCATTTTAAAAAATCATCTATTATTTTTCACTTTATGTTTCTGTGTGGGAGCAAACTGTTGAAATCCATACTTAATGTATACTAAGCTGATCTTCTGTATATTAAGATAATCGAAAATGAATCTTGATGTGAATGGAAGGGGAGAGGGAGTGGGAAAGGGGAGGGTTGTGGGTGGGAGGGACGGTACGGGGGGAAAGCCATTGTAATCCATAAGTCGTACTTTGGAAATTTATATGCATTAAATAAAAGTTTAAAAAAAAAAAGAATATTCCTTCTAAACCCAATTTGCTTAGAGTTTTCATAGTGAAAGGGTGTTGTATTTTGTTGAATGCTTTCTTTTCATCAATTGAGATAATCATATGGTTTTTCTTCTGCAGTCTGTTAATGTGGTGAATCACATTGATTGATTTTCAAATGTTGAACCATCCCTGCACATCAGGAATAAATCCCACTTGGTCTGGGTGAATGATCTTTCTGATGTGTAGTTGGATTCAATTGGCCAGGATTTTGTTGAGGATTTTTACATCTATGTTCATCAGGGAGGTTGATCTATAAATTTCTTTCTCTGTTGCATCTTTTCCAGGTTTAGGAATTAAGGTAATATTGGCTTCATAGAAAGAATTTGGGTGGATTCCCTCCCTTTCAATTGTTTTGAATAATTTGAGAAGAACTGGGGTTACTTTATCTTTAAATGTCGGATAGATTTCAGCAGTGAAGCTATCTGGTCCTGGGCTCTTCTTTGTTGGGAGGGCATTTATTACTGATTCAATTTATTTCTTTGTTATGTGTCTGTTTAGGTTTACTATGTCTTCATGCCTCGATATTGGTAGGTTGTATGTGTCCAGGAATCTATCCATTCATTTTAGCTTTCCCAGTTTTTTGGCATACAGCTCTTTGTAGTGCTTTCTGATGATTCATTTTAGTTCTGTGGTGTCTATTATTACATTTCCTTTACTATCTTAATTTTATTGATTTGAGGCTTCTCTTTCCTTTTTTTTTTTTTTTTGGTTAGTTGGGCCAATGGTATACCAATTTTGTTTATTTTTTCAAAAATCCAGCTCTTAATTTTGCTGATCTTTTGTATAATTTTTTGGTTTCAATTTTGTTGATTTCTTCTCTAATTTTAATTATTTATTTTCTTCTACTGGTTTTGCATTTGGTTTGCTGCTGTTTTTCTAGATCCTTAAGGTGCATAGGGAGTTCATTTATTTGGTTCCTTTCCAGTTTCTTGATGTATGAATCAATTGTTCTAAACTTTCCTCTTAACACTGCTTTTGCTGCATCCCACAACATTTGGTAAGTTGTATTGTCATCTTCATTTGTTTCCACAAATTTTTTGATTTCTCTTTTGATTTCTTTTGTGACCCTCTGCTCATTTAGAAACATGTTGTTCATCCTCCATGTGTTTGCATATGATGTAGAGATTCTTGACTTGTTGATTTCTCTGTGGCTGTGGGGTGCAAAGATCTGTAGATGTCTTTTAGGTCTATTTATTCTATAGTGTCAATTAGCTCTGTTGTTTCCTTGTTGATTTTCTGTCTGGTTGATCTGTCCATCGCTGAAAGTGGGGTATTGACGTCCCCTCTTACTATTGTATTTGAGGCTATATCTCCCTTTAAATCCTTTAGTAATTCTTTCAAATAGCCAGGTGCCCTGTAATTAGCTGCATATACATTTATAACAGTAACATCTTCTTGTTGGATTGATCCTTTAATCATTATATAGTGTCCTTCTTTGTCTCTCTTTTAATAGTTTTTGTGTTAAAGTCTATTTTGTCTTATATTAGGATGACCACACCAGCTCTTTTTTTTTTTTTTTGGTTTCTGTTAGCAAGGAATATCTTTTTCCATCCTTTCACTTTCAGTCTGCATGCATCTTTGCTGTTGAGGTCTATTGCTTGTAGGCATCAGATAGATGGGTTCTCCTTTTTAATCCATTCAGCTAGTCTATGTCTTTTAATTGGATAATTGAGACCATTTACATTCAGTGTGACTATTGCTAAATACTGTCTTTTCCATGCCATGTTTCCTTTAATAGAACTGTTTATGTATTTTGGTTTTCATTTGTACTTTTGCTGGGTTGTTTCCTATTTCTGTGTTTCTGTGTGCAGCACATCCTTGAGCCAGTGTTGGATGGCTGGGTGTGAAGATACAAATTCTTTCAATTTCTGTTTATTGTGGAAAATCCTTATTTATCCTTCACTCGTAAATGAGAGTTTTGCAGGATACACTATTCTGGGTTGATAGTTTTTTTTTTTTCTCTTGGGATTTGAAATATATCTCGCCATTGTTTCCTTGCCTGTAGGGTTTGCGATGAGAAGTCTGGGGTGAGTTTAATTGGATTACCTCTGAATGTGATTCGTCGTTTCTCTTGGGCACATTTTAAGATCTGTTCTTTGTATTTCACTGAGCTGAGTTTTGCCACAATGTGTTCTTATGAATTCCTTTTCTGGTCATCTGTTGGGAGTTCTGTGTATTTCTTGTACTTAGATGTCTCTTTCAATCTGCCTATTGTGGACGTTTTCTGATATAATTTCATTAAGAAGGCCTTCTACGGGACTGGCGCCGTGGCTCACTTGGTTAATCCTCTGCCTGTGGCACTGGCATCCCACATGGGTGCCAGGTTCTAGTCCCAGTTGCCCCTCTTCCAGTCCAGCTCTCTGCTGTGGCCCGGGAGGAGTGGAGGATGACCCAGGTCCTTGGACCCTTGCACCTGCATGGGAGACCAGGAAGAAGCACCTGGCTCCTGGCTATGCATCAGCACGCGCTGGCCATGGTGACCATTTAGGGAGTGAACCAATGGAGGGGAGACATTTCTCTCTGTTTCTCTCTCTCACTGTCTATAACTCTACCTGTCAAATAAAAAAAAGAAGGCCTTCTAATCAATTTCCTCTTTCCACACCTTCTGGAACTCCTATGATCTGTACATTAGATTGCTTGATATAATCTTGTAAATCTCCAATTGTGATTTTTAATTTTCTAATTTCTTCTTGTGTTTGACCTGAGTGTATTACATCCAAAAGTGTGTCTTCTAGTTCTGATACTTGCTCTTCTATCTCATCTGTTCAATTTCTAAGAGATTCCACTGCATTTTTTATCTGGTCAGTTAAATATTTAATTCCCAGTATTTCATTTTGGATTTTCTTTAAAATCTCAATTTCTTGGGAGTGCTTTTCATTCGGATCTTGAATCTGTTTCTGATTGTTTCTAAGTAATCTGATTATTAATTTTCTGAATTCCTTTTCTGGCATGGTCTCAATTTCTTCTTCTTCAGCCTCCATTATTGAAGATGTAGATTGCTCCATTGGTGAGTTAATAAATTCTTCCTTACTCTTATTCAAGATTTTTCCTTTGTTCTTTGACATTTCTGTTTGGTTTCTGATTGGTTTTATTTTTAAATTGATTTCCCTCTGCTATGAGCCTCTGTGTGTCTGTGCCCATAACAAGTGGAAGCATGCAGCTCTACCTCTTGGAACTTTGTTTATTTCTAGGTCTTTATGGAAGTGGGTACCAGGGCTTTGGTGTACTAAGACCCACCTGCTGGGGCTGGGTTCCCTCCTGAGTTGTTTGTAAAATGAGCTTGGGTTTTCGTTGTTTAGAATTATTCATTGTAGTACAACTTGCTTGATGTGGGGGGAAGTCACTCTGAATTGTTGTGATCCTTGTTCCTTGGTGGGGTGTATTGTGAGTTGGCCCCCACAATTGGGTTTGTGCACCAGAGGCGAAAGAGGCAGCCCTCTGCCTACACTTGAAAATGTAAATAACCAATATGACTTCTCCCCACCAGCTTTAGCTCCAGTTGGGGGGAGGGGGAAGACACCGATGGATCCTGGCGTGTTCAAAATTTCTGCCTGTCCCCCAGAATTTCTCTTTTTTCCCATTTAGGGCTCCAAGCGCTATTTACCAAATTTCCCCACTTATCACTGTCTGCAGCTCTGTGGGCTCGCAACCTCTTACTTGGTTGGCTGAAGGGGCGGTACCTGTTTCCTTGCTGGGTCCCTGAGCCACTCCTTCTCTGCACTTTGGGCACCTCTCTGCTTCTCCCTGCGTGGACCCGAACAGTCTCTGGTGGACCCCGGACCACTCTGCATGAACTTTTGGTGATTCTGCCACCTGCTTATATCCCCTCTATTCATTAATTATCCATTATTCCCTGCGTGACTTGGAATGCCCTGCTGCTATTCCGCCAACTTGCCCCCAGTGATTTTTTTAACACTACATCTGAATGTACTGATGTAAGAATTCAGGTCCAATTTATGTTAAAATCAGAAATAGTGGAAAAATAGAATTTATTAAACACTTACACAGTTTTATCAGCAGCCTTGTTTTAGAGATAATAAAAAAATATAGGCTCCAAGTAGTCACTAAGTTTGCCTGAATTTGCACAGCAAGTAAATGCAAGATTCCAGATTGGACCCCTAATATGTACAACTCCCTATGTTTTTTTCATATTGTCCTCTCTTGAAAAATTAGATTTGTCAGATTGCTTGATTATTAGCCACCTGGATTATTTCCTTTTTAAATATTAAATTAAATAAATAAATTTAATTAAATAAATACATTTAATTTATTAAATGTATTGATTAAATTTATTTAATTAATAAATTAAATAAATTGTTGTGTGTAAAACTTATTGAAATAATGGCCTCCCATATCTTGACAATCCTCCCCTTTCAGAAATCATCTACTCCAATAGTTATTTAGGAATCACTATCCCTAAGATGATGATCATACACATCCTCAGCAGGATTGCTAGATTAAGAAACACTCACCCACAGTGTGTTGGTGATGCTGTAGAATAACCACAAATCTGGTTGGAAAAGTTTCTATAGAACCTCAGAACTGGGTCCACTCACAGGCCCTCAGAAAGCCAATTACTCACATTGGGATGGTGGAAAAATAGGTCTTCATTACAATGTATAAAGCAAGGAAACTGGCAGCTATCATTCAACTTTTGGAATCCCTGAAGCAGTAAAGGCATTGAATCTTATAGTCCAAAGCTTGAGACAAGCAGTGCATGATCAGTTCGTGTGTAGCCCTCCACAGTGTACATGGTCTTCCTTTGATAAGATGGTAGCAGGGGCCAACATGCTTTTGAAATGGTAAAATGTGAGCTCCCATCTGTCTCTGTCTAGGGGTAGAATCAGTCTTACTATGTTGGACCAAGGCTTGAAGTTCCTGAAAAACATTTCAATTTAAGTCTAACAGGAGGATGTTAGTTCTAGTGGTGATTAATGAATTTCAAGTTCTGTAATCTGCAGTTCTGCCTCAGAGTTGTTCAAGAGCTCTCAGAAAAGAGGCTAGCACTGGACTGTTAAATATGTGATACAGACAATTGTACTACTCCCTACTCCCTTAAATTAATGATTTCAGCTTTACAGAGGAACTGCAAGCAAAGCAATTGCAATCAAAGGAAGAGATATTGGGATCCTTAAATCTACATCAAATGCAACTATGGATGTAACTGGGATATTGTGAGCTATAGAGAATTCATGTGCACTATGTTGAAATTTGTATAGAGATGACCAAAATGACTCAACATGGCTCTTTCTATATCAATGTAATTGTGCCATGTGCTATAATTTATAATGTAAACAAGTTTTCTGCAAAAGCTAAATATATCAAGCAACTCATTTAACATGCACAGAAGGAGCAGTTAAATTGTTTCAGTCCCATTACTCAAAATGTTCAGAAAAATTCTTCTGTATTAGAGTCAGTGCAGGATTGGCTTTGCAGCCAAGTGCATCAACATAAATGTTGAAGTTTCAGGAGAAATGCACGCATCCTACTGTTACATTAGGGAAAATATATGCCCAGACATTGTGGAGCCCCTTCTAAAACAATTCTCATTTTGCTAAAACAATAGAATCACATTTTCAATCAAGTTACCAAACATCTCCACATTTATAAAGCTTGCTGGCCATCACGAATGCCAATAAAATGGTGATGTTTTTAAAAGATTAATAAATAAAAAATGAAAATCTAGACTTTTCATTTTGCTAATTTATTCTTTACCTACATGGCAAGTATTCCTTGTGGAAGCCATATGTGATTCCTCAAAACTGTATAAATTGGAGTAATTATCAGAACAAATGGTATCATTGGATGATATTAGTCTGTTTGTATTCCTTCTGTCTACCCAATGAATCAACATTAATACAGATTTTTTTAAAACACTTGAAACATAGTCATCTGTGATTCCGTTTTTGTTTTTAATTCATCTTCAAAAAATTTATCTAACCTCCTATACTTACTAAAACATATCTTAGTTTGACTATTTACTGTTACATATTCTTTATCCAGAAAGGACGTATCTTTTTTTAAAGATTTATTTTATTTATTTGAAAAACAGAGTTACAGAGAGAGGTAGAGACAGAGAGAGAGAGGCCTTCCATCTGCTGGTTCACTCCCCAGATGGCCGCAATGGCCAGAACTGCACCCATTTGAAGCCAGGAGCCAGGAGACTCCTCTGGTCTCTCATGCAGGTGCAGGGGCCCAAGGAATTGGGCCATCTTCTGCTGCTTTCCCAGGCCACAGCAGAGAGCTGGATTGGAAGAGGAGCAGCTGGGACTAGAACTGGTGCCCATATGGGATACCGGCGCTTCAGGTCAGGGCTTTAACCCACTGCACCACAGCACTGGCCCCAGGATATATCTTATTCTATCTAGATTTTTTTAAAGATTTATTTTTGAAAATCAGAGTTACACACAGAGAGAAAGAGAGGCAGAGAGAGAGGTCTTCCATCTGCTGCTTTACTCCCCAATTGGTTGCAATGGCTGGAGATATGCTGATCTGAAGCCAGAAGCCAGGAGCTTCTTCCAGGTCTTCCACAAGGGTGCAGGGACCCAAGGACTTGGGCCATCTTCTACTGCTTTCCCAGGTAATAGCAGAGAGCTGGATCAGAAGTGGAGCAGCCAGGACTTGAACTGGCGCCCATATGGGATGCTGGTACTGCAGGCGGTGGCTTTACCCACTACGCCACAGTGCAGGCCCCTCTACCGAGTTTTTAATGAATTTCGATTAGGAATGGGTATGCCATTTTACCAACTATGTGTTTTGTATCAATTGAGGTGATCATATGATTATCATTATTTTATTTGTTGATGATGTGATTTATGAATAGACTTTCCATTTTATCAAACTTTTTTGCACTCCTATAATCTGATATATTAATACTTTATGATACATAGTTTAGCTGCATTTTATATAGTTTAAATTTTCCAGATTTTGAAAGTTAATATAGTAATATCAATATAGGGTTGGGATTTGTGATGTAGTGGTTAAGCAGCCACTTGGGACACCTGCATCCCATATTGGAGTGCCAGTTACATTCCTGGTTACTCCACTTGCAATGCAGCCTCCTGCTAATACATTCTGGGTGGCAGCAGATGATGGCTTAAAGTGCCTGGGCTCCTGCCACTCCACATGGGAGATCTGGATGAAGTTCCATTCTCCTGTGTTTGGCCTCTTCCAGCTCTGGTTGTTGCAGGTATTTGATGAATGAACTAGTGGATTGAAGACTTTCTCTTTTTCTCCTTTACAAATAGGTGAAAATACACAAATAAGACATCAAAAATAATATTAATATAGATTCGCTTTGTACCAAAGAAAATAATCTGCTTATGATGCTGGCATGCAAAAGCTTTTTGTGTAAACCTACAATACTTTTTCTTCCTTCAATTTTTGCTTTTACATGAGAACATATTTCTCCAATTTTCCTTGTTTCCAAAGAAAACATCTGATGTATTCAGGATAACTTAGACTTAACTATTCTAAACCAATAGACAATAAATGTTAAGTGATTCTGTGTGCTAGGGGACTGAAGTAGGATATCTCATGTGATAGTTACAGCAACTCTATAAGATGGTGCTTATTATGATCCTCATTTTATGAAGGCACTCAGAAGTTCAAAGTATTTAATTCAAGATGACACCACTAGTGAGGGTTTCGAACTGAGCTTATTTGGCTGCAGAGCAGGTTCACACCCTACACTGAGCCTTTCACCACGCTCAGTAGCCACATGCAAGTCAGATAGCTTTGCAAAGAGAAAAGATGCTTGTCTCCAAATACTCTGGACATTAGCTAGTTCTTGTAGATGTATGCCCTTGAACTCAAAGGGTGTTTCATGATGAGCTATGACTAACTTAGCTCACAAATATCACCTGTAGAGGAGAAACAAGTCTTTGTTTGAACTTAACTAGGGGTAGAACATTTGACATGAAATATTAGTAAATGAATATTCTTCAGGGATCTGGGACCTGAAAGCCAGGTCCTGTAACGTATAGTTAGCAATTGACTAGAATGCCTGATGCTATAGGAGATAAACTCTACTTTGCCACCACAGAGACCATGCAAGTATCCAAAAAGATCACATATTGGCCGGCGCCGCGGCTCACTAGGCTAATCCTCCACCTGCGGCGCTGGTACACCGGGTTCTAGTCCCGGTCGGGGCGCCGGATTCTGTCCTGGTGGCCCCTCTCCCAGGCCAGCTCTCTGCTGTGGCCAGGGAGTGCAGTGGAGGATGGCCCAAGTGCTTGGGCCCTGCACCCCATGGGAGACCAGGAGAAGCACCTGGCTCCTGCCATCGGATCTACGCGGTGCGCCGGCCGCAGCGCGCTGGCCGTGGCGGCCATTGGAGGGTGAACCAAGGGCAAAGGAAGACCTTTCTCTCTGTCTCTCTCTCTCTCTCACTGTCCACTCTGCCTGTAAAAAAAAATTAAAAAATAAAAAACAAAAACAAAAAGATCACATAAACAGAGGCTTGAACCACAGCTAACGTGTCTTGCTGAAATACCTAGTGATCCTCTCTGCACACTAAAGGAGAGGAAGATTCTGAATTGTATTTCAATGCAATTTCCCAGTTACTTCCCTGTGTCTTTTGGGAAGCTGTTATGAAATTGCTTCCCATCACCTTCCAGACTCTGATGAAGTCCTGTCCCACCTCCCACAGAATAAAACTGCAGCCTATAAAACTACAAAGCTGAAATCTACAATGAGCTCTTTTTTTTTCTTTTTTTTTATTTCTTTTTCTTTTTACAGGCAGAGTGGACAGTGAGAGAGAGAGGCCTTCCTTTGCCGTTGGTTCACCCTCCAATGGCCGCCACAGGCGGCGTGCTGTGGCCGGCGCACTGCGCTGATCCGAAGCCAGGAGCCAGGTACTTCTCCTGGTCTCCCATGGGGTGCAGGGCCCAAGCACTTGGGCCATCCTCCACTGCACTCCCTGGCCACAGCAGAGAGCTGGCCTGGAAGAGGGGCAACTGGGACAGGATCCAGCGCCCTGATCGGGACTAGAACCCGGTGTGCCAGAGCCGCTAGGTGGAGGATTAGCCTATTGAGCCGCGGCGCTGGCCCAACAATAAGCTCTTCAACTACAGAGAATCCTACAACTGACCTCAGAAATCTAGCCCTTTTGGTTTTGCTGTCTACCTTCTTAGTGTGTGAGATAAGGATTGGGAAGGATCTGATACCTTTGGCAATTCTTCCTCCCTTACTTTCCATATGTATTAACATGTCTAAATCTAGAAGTATATCTATTTATCTTTACCAGTCAAATCAGCCAGGCTTTGACCTTGACTTTTACTGTCTTGTATGTGTGTAGGTGACAGGTCGTGCCATGCTCACCTGCTGGAATGTTCAGAGGGATCCTGGGCAACATGTGCCAGCTCTAGATTTTATAGATTTGAGATAGTATCAATATAGATTATGAAGCAAACTATCTTTTTCTACCCTAAAGTGTCAAGAGTCATTTTGATGCAGCAGAAAGAGCTGAGCATACAAATTATAAACAACTCAACATTGCTATGGACATTTTAGTTAGGCAAAAATTGTCAGGTTTGAATATTTTACTTAAACAACCTGAAATAAAATCTGAAAAAGAAATCCTATCCGTTATGTCAATTCAGATAAATAGCCCTTCTCAAAAACCTTTCTCTGAGTCTGAGTAATAATTTGAGTCACTGCAAACTAAAAAAGGCTTTGCTATCAATGGCTGGTAATTTACAGTACCTCTCATATGAGTGTAACTAATAATGGGTGCTTGCCCCACTTGAGTTTAATGAAAAGCACAGTAGCTTCCAGCAGACAGGACTTGCAGTGCACTTAGCACCAACTTAATATTTCAATTGTTCTGAAGAGTTTCCTGCAGATTAATGGACCACTATATAAAGGAGTTCTATACTTAATCCTTTAACAATTAGGAGATCGTCTGGAGATATGAGTAATTAAGTGCTCTCTGTGACTGTGAGGTACTTTGGACATAACCACAGGGATTTCTTCTTTCTAATCAGCTATGGTTGCTCTAAGAAGTTGAAGGAAGACTAAGAGGGACAGCCCCAAAATGAAGGCTTCTTGGCCAGAAACCTGTCTTTCTTCATCAAAAATGGAATTAACTGGGTTTATTTCCAAAGAGAGATGCTGAGTACTGTAAACACTCCTTTGCCTTGTAGCACAGATATCTGAGCCCTGTGAAAATAAAGAGGCAGCCTAGTGTGAAGGACTGCTTTAGTGGATGGCAGAATCTCTGTTAGAAATTCAGTATCCTTAAAGTGGCTACAATGACTTTGGATGTCAAGATTATCAATGTCTACATTCAACTGATACTAATTCTGAAATGTCTCTAGAATCTGGTCTCTTCTATTCCCCATCCTCACTGTCCATACCATACCCTAACACAGGACACCGCCCCTTGTTACCTGGACTACTGCAACAATGATGGTTTAACTAGTTTCTTTGTAGCCTCTTCCTTTTAGTCAATGTATAGCCTTCATTTCCAGAAATCCCACCAGTAAATATCAGGCCTAGTCAGTGGTCTATAATAAATCCTTATTATTGCACTTGGTTGACTTTCCATATTGCCTATAATATGAATCAGGAAATTCTTTCAAGATGACTTGTACAATATTACTGAAGAATGGTATGTCAGTCATCATGATTTGTGCTTAGGAAACTTTTAAGACAGGAGATTCTCTTTTCTCCTTTGGAATTATCCCAGCATTTGTTTTAAAGTCCAAGTTGGTCCACTGGATTATTGTCTTCTCTGAGGAAATTCACTCTTAGATGTTTTCACACACACACACACACACACACACTTGAAAAATTATAATATAGTGTTTTCTGTGTGTAACATATTCTTGAAAGCCATCTGAATTATACTATGTAATTTGTCACTTGCATAATAACTTGAGTTCCCACATTGGAAGAAAATGACATCACACAAAGAAATACACCAAGATAATGAAATCGAGTTCAAAATAATGATCAAAGAGTAGAGCATTAGAATTGCATAGAATTTATGTGATCATTTTTTTTTTTTGAGTGGATAGTGAGAGAGAGAGAGAGAAAGGTCTCTTCCTTTTGCCGTTGGTTCACCCTCCAATGGCCGCCACAGGCGGCGCGCTGCGGCCGGCGCACTGCGCTGATCCGAAGGCAGGAGCCAGGTGCTTATCCTGGTTTCTCATGGGGTGCAGGGCCCAAGCACTTGGACCATCCTCCACTGCACTCCCTGGCCACAGCAGAGAGCTGGCCTGGAAGAGGGGCAACCGGGAAAGAATCCAGCGCCCCAACCGGGACTAGAACCCGGTGTGCCGGCGCCACAGGTGGAGGATTAGCCTATTGAGCCACGGCGCCAGCCCACTTTTAAGAAATCCAAAGATGAAGAGCTGGTGGCTTGATACAAGTCAATTTAGTCATATATTTTAGGGTTCATACTATTAGCTTTGGCTTAGATATTAAATATAGATGTAAATTCATACTGCAACATATATGCCTTGAAAAAGAATAATTATATTCTTTTTCCTAATATTGCTTTTAGTGAACTTAGAAATCTGGCCCAGCAGAGTATTCAGCATTTTCTAAATCTCTGAAATAGGTATTGTTTTTATTCCCATTACACAACAGAATAAACTGAGATTCAGAGAGGTTAAGTAATTTAAGCCCAAGTTCACTAACTGAATCTTATGGAATATCCACAAAGCCACAATTATCTCCATAACATGAGGAGACTTTACTAGATGAATTGTTTTCACATTATGTTCCTCCAGTCCCTGGGGCTCTCCAAAGCATTACTGCTTTCATCTATTTTTTATTTGGGGTTCCTTATAAGATTTCATTTGGCATGGGAATGGATGCTTATGTTTAAGAGCTGGTAAAGCACTGGCTTAAAGAAGAGGTTGGCAATTCTTTTTTTCTCTAAAGGCCCAAATAATAAATATTTTAAGCTTTGATCTCTTGCAGCTACTCAGTCTGGTCATTGTAACACAAAAGCAACCAGAGCTGATACATAATGAATGGGTGTGGCTATATTCCAATAAACTTTTATTTATGGGTAATGAACTCTGAGTTCCACATGATTTTAATGAATCATGAAATAATTTTCTTTTGAAATTTTTAACCACTTAAAAGTGTAAAAACAATTCTTAATTCCTAGGCAGAATGGAAACAGGGGGAGAGCTGCTTTCAGTTGAGGGTTGTAGTTTGCCAACTTCTAGACTATATAGTCCCTGTGAGAACTCTTGGTCTGCACACTTGAAACCAAAGTAATCATAGGAGATGCCTATTTTCTGAATCCCCTAGAGTACCATCAGCTATAGAAGATAGTCTTTTCCTGATCTGCATGCCCAGAGTAGAGTGTATGATCAAGTTTCTACCCAGGCTGTAAGCCCAATAGGGGACCTTGTGCTAGGGGTTCTGACCTGACAGATCTTGGAAATTTATTCCTATATGATATGGTACAGATATTCAAACTGGTTGTCCATGTCATGACCCTCCAGCTGGGGTTTTCCATGATACCCCATGAGGTAGTCATTAGATCAGAAACTTTTAAGTTAAAACCTTGGGGAAATTAAATGCAGCTCTTCCCAGGGTGAAAATGAAAACCCAAGGACGTTTACCTCAAGGAAACAGAAGGAATGCTCTGGAATATGTCACCACCTCATCCTTATCACCTGCCTTACTACCAATAATGATTCAATACTGCAGAAACTATGAAACATTTGGGCTGGTGCTGTGGCATAGAAGACTAAACCTCTGCCTAAGGTGCCAGCAACACATATGAGCTCCATTCATGTCCTGGCTGCTCCTCTTCCAATCCAGCACTCTGCTACGGCCTGAGAAAGCAATAGAGGATGGTCCAAGTGTTTGTGCTCCTGCACCCATGTGGGAGACCCAGAAAAAGCTCCTGGTTTCTGGATTTGGAATGGCCCAGCTCCTGTCATTGAGGCCATGTGGGGAGTGAACCAGTGGATGGAAGACCTTTCTCTGTGTCTCTCCCTCATTATGTCTGTCACGCTACCTCTCAAATAAATAAATGAAATCTTTAAAAAAAAACTAAAAAATTCTAGATAGGCAAATATGCAAATCCCTAAGTTACTCAAAATCAATCATGTTTCATTCCTTCCACCCAACTTTATGATTTTATGAAGAAGAAGTGTCCTTTAAGGAGTCGAGTGAGTTAAATTACTGTTCTAGAATAGGATCCACAGAAAGACTCTGCTTGATGAGAAATCCGCAGGAATCAGCCAGATTCGCTGGACTGTATTGCTATCCCCAAAGTCAGTTGTGTTATTCACTTGGAGCCATCAGAAAAGTAATCTGATTTCCATCAGTTCTGGGTACTCAGAAAGATACTGATAATTTAGACTGGTAATTAGAAGACCTCAACGTAGGTGGTCCAGAAGATATGGTTCTTTATTTTTGTTGAGAGCCTAAAACTCAATCAAAACAAAAAGCCTCCTCCCTCTCCTATGCAACAGACACAACAGAACCTACTCCATCTCCAACAGCATTGGAAGTCCAATCCCAAAGCGTTTATTATAGAGAACAGGTAGGCGGTATAGGAAAAGTACATAATAACCCTTATGTGCAGATTTTTTTATATAAAGGGAACACATTTCACATACTTCATTTATAAAGTTTTAAGAACATAATGATACTTCCTCCACCTTCCCTTCATTCCTCTCTTTCACCCATCCTCCTTCTTCTTTTCTCATTTTTCTTCCAATATTTGCAATGACATACTTTCAATTTACTTTATAATCACCAGCTTAATCCTCCACTAAGTAAAGAATTCAACAAATAGTAACTAGAAAAACCACTGTTCCTTAGGTGCATAGACAAGTGCTATAAACAAAAATCAAATCTCAAAATGTCAATTTTACTCATATACATTACATTTTTTGTACCGTGTATATTAGTTACTGCAAGTCAGAGATAACATGATAATTGTTTCCTTGGGATTGGCTTATTTCACTAAATATAGTGTTCCCCAGTTTTGCATCCAGTTTGTTGCAAAAGAGATGATTTCATTCTTTTTTTGACTTAGTAGTTTTCCATCATGTATATATACCAAAATTTCTTTTTCCAGTCATAGGTAGCCATGAACTTGGCATCCTGGTTGATTCTATATCTTAGCTACTGTTAACAATTGTATGGTATTCCCAACTACCCCTTAAACAAAGGCCGTGTGGAGATATGTTGGAAATGTTATAAATATCTCTATTAGGTGACTAGTGACAGCGACACAGTGAAGCAGATAGCACTTATAGGTACTTCCAATCATAAAAGTCAGGGTATATCTGAGTATCCATCACCAACACTGCAGCTACTGCTGTAGACACCTGTAATCTGGAAACTAGTGAATACCAAGTGGTGCTGTCTATTCAGAAAAAGAACAAATTTTAGTCCAAATAAAGGTGGTGGGTAGGCTTGCAGCCCTGAGAACAACTCAAGGTCCTGATGAGCAAGGATTCTAGGTCAACTAATAGTATATTAAGCTAAGTCTTACATACAAATGTTAGAGCTAGGTGTATGTGGGAACTGCTTCCTGAGAGACAAGTTGCCCAAAGTGAACACAATTCCCTGGGGGTATGGGAATATCCTTGGTTACTTTACCTTATTCTACAAGTAGCACCACAGGTATAAGGATCCAGATAACTGGATCACTCTTTGTTGTTGATTTTTAACTCTCAGAACTGTTAAGGTCCTAACTGTTGCTTTGGAAAGATTATACACACAAGCATACATTCACATGAGCATGCTTTTTTCACAATTTGGGCTATCCAATGTGTATGAATTTGTCTACAGAATTATAACCTCATGAAAAGAGATTACCATTTTCTGCTGAGACAACCTTAAGTACAATGACTCTGAATGATACTGCTATAATAATTAAATGCAAAATCTTTCATAATCCTATGCTTTCCCTAGAGTAATATTCAGTATTAGCCAAGGAAGAAAATGCAAACGAGTACATGTATATTCAATAATAAAGCTTAATAGGTCAGAGAAGGAATGGAATGAAATGAAGGCTTAACACTTCCAGAGATAACTAGGCAGTTTTTGCCTTCCTAGTTACTTCCTTGTTTTTACCAGGACTTGAATGTATACATCATATTGTCCTTTATTAGTTATCAAATCCATACCAAACTTGTTATATGGGCACGATAATAGCAATCACTATATAGACTACATTGGAGGGCATTTTATTTTTATGTTAAAATCATATAGACTTCATTGGAGAGCAAATTAAATGCTGAGTTTGCAATCCCATGCTGTGGCTCTGGATGTGCAAGTTCTACCTGAAGGAGAGTAATCTGATTATCAAGAGCCTCTTTCTGGCTCTAGCCTTGAGTCTGCCATGGACATTTTCTGAGTCACTTTGTCTTACCTTTGGATTGCTCAGCAAATAAAAATGAGAAGATCAAAGATGTCCATTTATGATTATTTATTGATAGTATTAATGATGTTCTTTATTTCCAAAGGAGATTTATATTTCTTTTTTTAAGATTTATTTATTTATTCAAAAGGCAGAGTTACAGAGAGGCAAAGGCAGAGAGAGAGAGAGAGAGAGGTCTTATATCTGCTGGCTCACTCCCCAGATGGCCGCAATGGCGGGAGTTGCGCCAATCTGAAGCCAGGAGCCTCTTCTGGGTCTCCCATGTGGGTTCAAGGTCCCAAGGACTTGGGTCATCTTCCACTGCTTTCCCAGGCCATAGCAGAGAGCTGGATCAGAAGTGGAGCAGCCAGGACTCGAAATGGTGCCCAAATGGCATGCTGACACTGCAGATGGCAGCTTTACTGGCTATGCCACAGCACTGGCCCCAAGATTATACATTTCTAAATGGATGACATCCTGCATTAATATTGTGCTGTCATAAAACATTGTCATGTGTAATAGCTGTTATGATGCTCACCACCAGGTTCCCATTGAACAAATGAGGGACAAATGAGGCCGAGAGTTGTAAATGACTTGTCCAAGATATCAGAATTTATGGTTATCCTATAGTTGAATACACATATCTTGACTCTATGTTAATATGGTCTCTGGGTTTTTTTTTTGCTATTGCTATTGATTTTGATACACCATCCTTTATAAGTTATACCTTATAAGAAAATATTATGTGCTCTCAAATTCTGGCTGAAGATGATCTGGGTTCCATATTTGCCTCTATAATTCCAAGCTGGTCATGAGCAAGTTCCATAACCTCTCTAAGTCTCAGAATTCTTATCTGGGAATAAAGGCTAATAACAGCACCTCCTTCACAGGATCACCATGAAGACCAAATTCCATGTTGCTGGCCAGATATTTAGCACTTTCTATGACACAAAAAATGAAATTTCAAAATGTGCGTATGATTTATCACTTACTGGCTGAACACTTAAATAGAAAATAAAATAATGTGTACATATTCCCTCCATTACTGAGATGCACACATGTGAAAAATGAACCCTTTATAATGACAAGCATAGGTAGTTTTTAAGTACTTGAGTTCTGCATAGAGCTTATGAAAGTGATACATTCTTCCCACAATGTATTGTAAGAATTATTTGTTCAGAGTCATAAGCCTGTAACTGCAAAATAAACACCAAGATGCATTTTTCCTCCTTCTCTAAGATCTTCAACACATCCATTAGTCTTTTGAAGGACAGTCATAAATCCTTCAAATTTAGTTTATCTGAAACAAAGTGTAACAGTTGCCCTTCCCACCAATCATCCTTTATATCAGTTTCCATTTTCAGACCTCAGTGAAAACATCCTGGCCCTATGTGGCTGAGTGTGAAAGTGAGGGAGCTGTGCTTTCTCTGGAGAGTTATTCGATACCTTCTGTAACCTATATCTCTTTATAACATTTGAATACAACTTCCAAAATAATGTTCCCCCCTATTTGTCAAATGAGAATCTGCCTTTTCCATTCAGGAAGAAGCACATAGGTGGGAATCTAGAGATGGGGAATTTAGGACTGTCTATTGTGCAAACTAGCTGTGTGATGCTGAGCAAAACATTTCACCTCTCTGAATATTTCCTTCCTTGTATGCAAAATGATGCCAGTGGACTCTCTCATTTCTGGGAAGATGCTCTGAAGCATGGTGGTGAATAAGTTGCACTCATTGCCATAAAGGAATTTGTGAATGGTTGGGGAGAGAGTCAGTGAAAAGGAGTGTTGTGATCTAGCCAGAGCTTAAGGACAAGAGGAAAAAGGTGTATTTTCTGAAATAGGAATTCTCCCTAGAAAGCTTTAGTGGAGCTATAGAGGAAAAATAGGATTTCTGGAATTGGGAAAGGGAATTCTAGTCCTGAAGCTGTGCTTGGTACTGAGCCTAGAAGCAAGAAAGAGAAGAAAATGCTTGAGAATTGGTGATTCATGCAGGGAGTTTGATACTGCCCCTACCTGAAGCCTGGCAGTGAGGTCTAAAGTTTGTATTTAATAAATGAAAATATGGACATTAATGATATTTGAAGCCTGCACTACTGGAATTATAAGATATCAAGCCACCCTTTCTGCTGTAGCTCAAATTTGAAGTTGGGGAAATGGATGGCACTGGAATTAATACCCCTATAGAAACAAAAGACTGTGTGTGCTCCATAAACAATTTTGAAAGTGTTAGTTCATCACCAAAATCCAGATAACTCATATTTTTAGGTACCCTGCCTTAGGGAGAGAAAGATTTCTTATCCACATTATGGGATTATATCTCTTAGAACAAATTTTACAGGAAGACAATGGCCATATATCAAAATGTTAATGACTAGCCATTTCCCACACTGCTTTTTTGTGCCACTGAACTGCCCAGCCACAGAGGGCACTGGAAGTTCACTGGGTCATTTACTTTTGTTATCCAGAGAGTCCCAACAGGTTTCACCAACAGACTCTAGGACTTAGGGTCTTTTATCATACCCCTATTCTTTACAGGGAGAACAGAGCACCTTGTCCGGTAGAGATCCCATGTCACCCACACAGTACATTGATTGCACTTTTAGTAGTCAAAATATATAGGCTTCAGTCTGTGGTGATGCTGAAATACTTTTTTTTCATTTATTTGGGGGAAGATAGAAAGGGAATATATGTACAGAATATGACATAAATATAAGAGCCCAAAAATCTAATTGGCTAAAAGAATTTTGGTTCCCACTGCACCTTTCACAGAATTGTAGCGCCAACATTTTATTCTTCTTGCAAGATGTATTTGAGGATGATTTAGGAAATATACTTTGTAATGTGAATTCTATTCTGACATCTTTGCAGGATGCTTGAGGATGACCTGAAGCTGAGTAGTGATGAAGATGACCTTGAGCCTGTGAAGACCTTGACCACTCAGTGCACTGCTACTGAGCTGTACCAGGTAGGAAGAGGTTAAGCTGTGACTTTGGGCCCAAGGGGAGGGAGTAAAATAAATTAATATGTTTTTTAAAGGAAGGGTGTCAGAACAGAGTGAAAGAGGAAAAGGGGGAAGTGTCTGGGCCATTCTGCACTAGGCTTTCTGGGTCACTATAAGGAAGGTGTTTTTTTTATTATTATTCATTTATTTATTTGAAAGTCAGAATTATACACACACACACACACACAGAGAGAGAGAGAGAGAGAGAGAGAGAGAGAGAGAGGCCTTCCATCTGCTGGTTCATTCTCCAAATGGCTGCAACTGCCAGGGCTGAACCAGGCCATAGCCAGAAGCCAGGAGCTTCATCTCAGTCTTCCACATGGGTGGCAAGGGCCCAAGAACTTGGACCATCTTCTCCTGCCTTCTCAGAACATAAGTAGGAAGCTGGATCAGAAATGGAGCAGCCAAGACATGAACCAGTGCCTATATGGGATGCTGGCATCACAGGCAACAGCTTTATGTACTAAGCCACAGCACTGGCCCCTGCAATGGTTTTGACAAACACAAATCTTACATCGCTCTACTTCTCTCCTTCATACCTGTGCTTTGGAGAAAGGGAAGGAAGCTAAGATAGGCATAGTGTTCTGGGATAAGTCAAATGAACTCATGCTTTCATTTGAACTACAGTAAGGAGAGAGGATGAGTCCTTTAAAAGTGTTTTCATACACACCCCCACTTCTGTCTACTGCCCATACAGACACTGGTCATCAGGATGCAATGGAGAATATCTTCCCTCCTCTTGAACTACTTATGAGTACTTTTCTTTGGTGACTCTAATGTGAGGCTTATAGACCATATTCATTAATTTAGGGATAAGTGTGACTGCTCCATTCACCCTTCCCAGATGCAGCACTGCAGAATGCCGCTAAGAAACAAAACACTGCATTTTGCAACTTACATGAACCTTTAGGCAAAAGGCATTTGGCAAAACCTTGCTACTGCCCTTGTATTTTTCCATTCTGCATTTTAAGTATTTCCAGTACTTTCCCATTACATGAGATGGCAGGTATGTGTGTTTTCAGCATTTCTATGAGACTGTACTTCTTGATTCAAAAAAGCCAAGTGGCATTTAGGACTCATGAGAAAAATAGTTATTTGGTGGTGTCAATGATGCATGTGCATTTTCCCAGTGAGAGGGAACTGTCTCAAATGCATTTTGATCATATGTAAAGAATTACATCTTTGCAACTTTGGTGTGTTATCAAGAACACAGAGTGAGTGAAGGCTATATGGTGCTGGATTAAGTCAGTTTCACAATTGTTTGTCAAGGGGTTGCTATACATTTATTGAGTGCAAGAAACCCCTTCCTACTCGAGTTATGAACTTTGATTTTGACAGATATAATTTTACTTTTTAATAAAATATTTAATGCACAATTGAACAATAAGTAGAAGTAGATTTTGTACATTGACTTAATCTTTACATGGTTACATACAGGCAACCTGTTTTTTAACTTATGAAATTATTATCTGTATTGACCTAAAATGGCATTGGGTCTGTTTGTCTGAATCATCTATATTTTTAGGATATATATATATACTGATTTTCTGTAAGTACTGATACCCTCAGTTCATTAGGATTGGTGCGTTGAACTTTTTACATGACCAATCATGCCTTCCTCAACAAGGCTTAGGTTCTCACTTAAAATTTGATAGAGATTGAATGATTGAACTGGTGGGTCAAAGGTTAAGGTCAAATAACAACTCATTTCCCCTAGCTGAGATCAGGATGCAAGAAGTGTGTACAAGGTTATGAACTCTTGTAAAAGAACCTTCCTTATGGGGTTTGAGAACTAGTTAAAAGGCTCATAAGGCTATAGATCAAATGAGAATGCTTGTATAGTAGTGATGACCACAATGGTTGGTGAGCTCTGGCTTCATGAAGCCTAAAATTCTATTTTAGAGATAAAAAAGGGTTTGCAAAAAGTTCATGGAAATGCATTTTATGAAAAATATACATAGATTTCAAAAAATGTTTGCAGTAATATAAATTTATCTTTTAATTCCTTTTTCCCTGAAAATTTTGAACTACTCTTATATATATGTTAAAATAATTTATTTTGATTGTGGTTAAATTCATATAACATAAAATTCATCATTTTAAAAGGGATAGTTCAATGACATTTAGTACACTCAGAAGGTTGTGCAACCATCACCAGTTCCATAACATTTGCATCATCACAAAAGGAAACCCCATATCCATTAAGGGGTTCCTCTCCATTGACCCTCCTCCAGGCCCTGACAATTACTAACTTGCCTTCTTTCTCTATGTATTTTCGTACATCATAAAACAGAATCCTATAACATATGATTCGTGTTTCTGGCTTCTTTCATTTACCACAATGTTGTCTAGGTTCTTCCCTGTTGTAGATGTGTCAGTACTTCGTTTTGTTTTATAACTGAATAATACCCCATCATATGGTCAAATCCATTTTGTTTAATCCTTCATAATCACATGAACATTACAGTTGTTCCCATATTTTGACTATTGCAAATAATGCTGCCAAAACATTTCTGTTAATGTTTTCACATGAACATATGTTTTCAATTCTTTGGGTATGTACCTAGAATTGAAGTTGCTGGGTCATATGGTAATTCTATGTTTTGCTTATTGATGAACTACCTAAATCACTTCCTTTTTGATAACATATTATTCCCCTACAACTCAAACGATTGTACCTGCAGCAACAGAAGGAGGAGAACTATTGAAACTTCCATTTTTGGAGTCATTCTTGCTCTGTGCAAAGTACAAGTTAGATGTAACATATCTTTCAGACCTCATAGAAAACCACAGAGGTAGGTTTGGGCCTCTTGCCTGAGCAATAGAATTGCAGGATATTTCTATTTTTGACAAAATATTTGGGGTAAAACAAACAAATGCATTAGCCTATAAAAATGTGCCCAAGATCTGGACCATACAATTTATTTCAGCCAACATTGTAGTTAGAAACTTTCTCAGAAACCAGTGATTGCAATCATGCCCACATAGTCCAGTATAAAAGCCATTTGCTTTCTGGAGGCATCTTCAAATCATCTCATCTGTAATCATCGCACCCTGACAGTGAAAAAACTCAAATTCCCCCCAAAAATTTTTAAAACTTTCTAAGATCTTATGCTGTGGCTTGGAGCATAAAGAATCTCAAGAGAATGCATTTCAAATGCAAGTATCAATTTTATTTAAATTTTATTTAATGAATATAATTTTCCAAAATACAGCTTATGGATTACAATGGCTTCCCCCCCATAACTTCCATCCCAACTGCAACCCTCCCCTTTCCCACCCCCTCTCCCCTTCCATTCCCATCAAGATTCATTTTCAATTCTCTTTATATACAGAAGATCAGTTTAGCATATATTAAGTAAAGGTTTCAACAGTTTCTAACCACATAGAAACACAGAGTGAAAAATACTGTTTGAGTACTAGTTATAGTGTTAAATCACAATGTACAGCACATTAAGGACAGAGATCCTACATGAGGAGTAAGTGCTCAGTGACTCCTATTGTTGACTTAACAAATAGACACTCTTGTTTATGGCATCAGTAATCTCCCTATGCTCTTTTTTTTTTAATCTTTTATTTAATGAATATAAATTTCCAAAGTACGACTCATGTGTTACAATGGCTTCCCCCCCCATACCGTCCCTCCCACCCACAACCCTCCCCTTTCCCACTCCCTCTCCCCTTCCATTCACATCAAGATTCATTTTCGATTATCTTAATATACAGAAGATCAGCTTAGTATACCTTAAGTAAGTATTTCAACAGTTTGCTCCCACACAAAAACATAAAGTGAAAAATAATAGATGATTTTTTTTAAATGATGATGAAATCAGATCAGACCTATTGTCATGTTTAATCCCAGTGAGAGTCAAGTTGGGAATTGATAATTTCTTTCTTTTTTTTTTTTTTTTTTTTTTTTTTTACAGAAGATCAGTTTAGTGTACATTAAGTAAAGATTTCAGTCGTTTGCACCCCCATAGAAACACAAAGTGAAATATACTGTTTGAGTACTCGTTATAGCATTAAGCCTCAGTGTACAGCACGTTAAGGACAGAGATCCTACATGAGGAGTAAGTGCACAGTGACTCCTGTTGTTGACTTTACCAATTGACACTCCTGTTTATGGCATCAGTAATCTCTCCATGCACCAGTTATGAGTTTCCAAGGCTATGGAAGCCCCTTGAGTTCTCCGACTCTTATCTTGTTTAGACACGGTCATAGTCAAAGTGGAGGTTCTCTCCTCCCTTCAGAGAAAGGCACCTCCCTCTTTGAAGACCTGTTCTTTCCACTGGGATCTCACTCACAGAGATCTTTTTGCCAGAGTGTCTTGGCTTTCCATGCCTGAAATACTCTCATGGGCTTTTCAGCCAGATCCGAGTGCCTTTAGGGCTGATTCTGAGGCCAGAGTGCTATTTAGGACATCCGCCATTCTATGAGTCTGCTGAGTATCTCACTTCCCATGTTGGATCACTCTCCCCTTTATTTATTCTATCGGTTGGTGTTAGCAGATACTAGACTTGTTTATGTGCTCCCTTTGACTCTTAGTCCTTTCATTATGATCAATTGTGAACTGAAATTGATCACTTGGAGTAGTGAGATGGCATTGGCACATGCCACCTTGATGGGATTGAATTGGAATCCCCTGGTATGTTTCCAAATCTACCAATTGGGGCAAGTCAGCCCGAGCATGCCCCAAATTATACAACTCTTCCCTCTCTTATTCCCACTCTTGTATTTAACAGGGATCACATTTCAGTTAATTTTCAACACTTAAGAATAACTGTGTGATAATTACAGAATTAAACCAGTCATATTAAGTAGAACAGACAAAAAAAAACTACTAAGAGGGATAATGTATTAAGTTGTCCATTAGCAGTCAGGGCTATGCTGATCAAGTCACCATTTCTCATAGTGTCCATTTCACTTCAGGAGGTTTCCTTTTTGGTGTTCAGTCAGTTGTCACCGATCAGGGAGAACATATGGTATTTGTCCCTTTGGGACTGGCTTACTTCACTCAGCATGATGTGTTCCAGATTCCTCCATTTTGTTGCAAATGACTGGATTTCGTTGTTTCTTACTGCGGTATAGTACTCTAAAGAATACATATCCCATAATTTCTTTATCCAGTCTACCGTTGATGGGCATTTAGGTTGGTTCCAGGTCTTGGCTATTGTGAATTGTGCTGCAATAAACATTAGGGTGCAGACCGCTTTTTTGTTTATCAATTTAAACTCCTTTGGGTAAATTCCAAGGAGTGGGATGGCTGGGTCAAACGGTAGGGTTATATTCAGGTTTCTGAGGAATCTCCAGACTGATTTCCATAGTGGCTTGACCAGTTTGCATTCCCACCAACAGTGGGTTAATGTCCCTTTTTCCCCACATCCTCGCCAGCATCTGTTGTTGGTAGATTTCTGTATGTGAGCCATTCTAACCGGGGTGAGGTGAAACCTCATTGTGGTTTTGATTTGCATTTCCCTGATTGCTAGTGACCTTGAACATTTTTTCATGTGCCTGTTGGCCATTTGGATTTCCTCTTTTGAAAAATGTCTATTGAAGTCCTTGGCCCATCTCTTAAGTGGGTTGTTGGTTTTGTTTTTGTGGAGTTTCTTGATCTCTTTGTAGATTCTGGTTATTAACCCTTTATCTGTTGCATAGTTTGCAAATATTTTTTCCCATTCTGTCGGTTGTCTCTTCACTCTCCTGACTGTTTCTTTTGCAGTACAGAAACTTCTCAATTTGATGCAATCCCAATAGTTGATTTTGGCTTTGACTGTCTGTGCCTCCTGGGTCTTTTCCAGAAATTCTTTGCCTGTGCCAATATCTTGAAGGGTTTCTCCAATGTTCTCTAATAACTTAATGGTGTCAGGACGTAGATTTAGGTCTTTAATCCACGTTGAGTGGATTTTTGTGTAAGGTGTAAGGTAGGGGTCTTGCTTCATGCTTCTGCATGTGGAAATCCAGTTTTCCCAGCACCATTTATTGAATAGACTGTCCTTGCTCCAGGAATTAGTTTTAGATCCTTGATCAAATATAAGTTGGCTGTAGATGTTTGGGTTGATTTCTGGTGTTTCAATTCTGTTCCATTGGTCTATCCATCTGTTTCTGTACCAGTACCATGCTGTTTTGATTACAACTGCCCTGTAGTATGTCCTGAAGTCTGGTATTGTGATGCCTCCGGCTTTGTTTTTGTTGTACAAGATTGCTTTAGCTATTCGAGGTCTCTTGTGCCTCCATATGAATTTCAGCATCATTTTTTCTAGATCTGCGAAGAATGTCTTTGGTATCTTGATTGGGATTGCATTGAATGTATAAATTGCTTTTGGGAGAATGGACATTTTGATGATGTTGATTCTTCCAATCCATGAGCATGGAAGATTTTTCCATTTTTTGGTATCCTCTTCTATTTCTTTCTTTAAGGTTTTGTAGTTTTCATCGTAGAGATCTTTAACGTCCTTGGTTAAGTTTATTCCAAGGTATCTGATTGTTTTTGTAGCTATTGTGAATGGGATTGATCTTAGCAGTTCTTTCTCAGTCATGGCATTGCTTGTGTATACAAAGGCTGTTGATTTTTGTGCATTGATTTTATATCCTGCCACTTTGCCAAACTCCTCTATGAGTTCCAATAGTCTCTTAGTAGAGTTCTTTGGATCCTCTAAGTACAGAATCATATCGTCTGCAAAGAGGGATAGTTTGACTTCTTCCTTCTTGATTTGTATTCCTTTGATTTCTTTTTCTTGTCTGATGGCTCTGGCTAAAACTTCCAGAACTATGTTAAATAGCAGTGATGAGAGTGGGCATCCCTGCCTGGTGCCAGATTTCAGTGGAAATGCTTCCAACTTTTCCCCATTCAATAGGATGCTGGCTGTGGGTTTTTTATAAATTGCTTTGATTATATTGAGGAATGTTCCTTCTATACCCAATTTGCTTAGAGTTTTCATCATGAAAGGGTGTTGAATTTTATCAAATGCTTTCTCTGCATCAATTGAGATAATCATACGGTTTTTCTTCTGCAGTCTGTTAATGTGGTGAATTACATTGATTGATTTGCGAATGTTGAACCATCCCTGCATACCAGGGATGAATCCCACTTGGTCTGGGTGGATGATTTTCCTGATGTGTTGTTGTATTCTATTGGCCAGAATTTTATTGAGGATTTTTGCGTCTATGTTCATCAGGGATATTGGTCTGTAATTTTCTTTCAGTGCTGCATCTTTCTCTGGCTTAGGGATTAAGGTGATGCTGGCTTCATAGAAAGAATTTGGGAGGATTCCCTCTTTTTCGATTGTTCTGAATAGTTTGAGAAGAAATGGGATTAGTTCTTCTTTAAATGTCTGGTAGAATTCAGCAGTGAATCCATCTGGTCCTGGGCTTTTCTTTGTTGGGAGGGCCTTTATTACTGTTTCAATTTCTGTTTCAGTTATGGGTCTATTTAGGTTTTCGATGTCTTCATGGTTCAATTTAGGTAGATTGCATGTGTCCAGGAATCTATCCATTTCTGATAGGTTTTCCTGTTTGCTGGCATACAGGTCCTTGTAGTAATTTCTGATGATTCTTTTTATTTCTGTGGTGTCTGTTGTTACGTTTCCTTTTTCATCTCTGATTTTATTGATTTGGGTCTTTTCTCTTCTTTTTTTAGTTAGTTGGGCCAATGGGGTGTCAATTTTGTTTATTTTTTCAAAAAACCAGCTTCTCGCTTGGCTGATTTTTTGTAATGTTTTTTTGGATTCAATCCTGTTAATTTCTTCTCTGGTTTTAATTATTTCTCTTCTCCTACTAGATTTGGGTTTGGTTTGCTGCAGTTTTTCTAGGTCCTTGAGGTGCACTGAAAGCTCATTTATTTGGTACCTTTCCAATTTCTTGGTATAGGCACCTATTGCTATAAATTTGCCTCTCAATACTGCTTTTGCTGTATCCCATAAGTTTTGATATGTTGTGTTGTTGTCTTCATTTACTTCCAGAAATTTTTGATTTCTCTTTTGATTTCTTGAATGACCCAGTGTTCATTCAGGAGCATGTTGTTCAGTCTCCATGTGTTTGCATACTTTCTGGGGTTTCCTGAGTTGCTAATTTCCAACTTCATCCCGCTGTGGTCTGAGAAGCTGCATGGTATGATTCTAATTCTTTTAAATTTGCTGAGACTTGCTTTATGGCCTAGTATGTGGTCAATCCTAGAGAAGGTTCCATGCGCTGCTGAGAAAAATGTGAAGTCTGTAGATGTAGGGTTGAAAGTTCTATAGATATCTGTTAGATCCATTTGGGCAATAGTGTCAATTAAATCTGCTGTTTCCTTGTTGATCTTCTGTCCGGATGATCTGTCTATTTCTGAGAGTGGAGTATTGAAGTCCCCCAGTACTATTGTATTGGAATCTAAATCTCCCTTTAAGTCCCTTAACATATCTTTTAAATAGACCGGTGCCCTGTAATTAGGTGCATATACATTTATAATAGTTACATGTTCTTGTTGAATTGAACCCTTAATCATTATATAGTGTCCCTCTTTGTCTCTCTTAACAGTTTTTGTATTAAAGTTTATTTTGTCTGATATTGATATGGCTACACCTGCTTTTTTTTGGTTTCTGTTGGCATGGAATATCTTTTTCCAACCTTTCACTTTCAGTCTGCATGCCTCTTTGTTAGAGAGATGTGTTTCTTGTAGGCAACAAATAGTTGGGTTGTGTTCTGTGAGCCAGTCACCTAAACGGTGTCTTTTAACTGAAGAATTCAGACCATTAATGTTCAATGTGACTATTGATACGTAGTGACTTTGCCCTGCCATTTTCCCGGAAATATTTTCTAGTATATGCTTTGAGCTTCCCATGCTCTTTTACTGGTAGGTGTTCTTCCTTTCCCTTCTTTCATATTGATGGCCGTGTTTCTGTGTTTCTGAGTGTAGCACATCTTTAAGTATCTTTTGCAGGGCCGGACGAGTGGCCACAAAGTCTTTCAATTTCTGTTTGCTATGAAAGGTCTTTATTTCACCTTCATTCACAAATGAGAGCTTGGCAGGATATAATATTCTGGGCTGGCAATTTTTCTCTCTTAGCACCTGTGCTATGTCTCGCCATTCCCTCCTAGCTTGTAGGGTTTCTGATGAGAAGTCAGCTGTGAGTCTGATTGGAGATCCTCTGAGAGTAATCTGATGTTTCTCTCTTGCACATTTTAGGATCTTTTCTTTATGTTTCACTGTGGTAAGTTTAATTACCACGTGTCGTGGTGAGGATCTCTTTTGGTCATGTTTATTGGGGGTTCTATGAGCTTCCTGTACTAGGATATCTCTGTCCTTCTCCAAACCTGGAAAGTTCTCTGCTAGTATCTCACTAAAAAGGCCTTCCAATCCTTTCTCTCTCTCCATGCCTTCAGGAACTCCTAGAACTCGAATGTTGGTTTTTTTAATAGTATCCTGTAGATTCCCAACAATATTTTTTAGGTTTCTAATTTCCTCTTCTTTTCTTTGGTTTGACTGTATGTTTTCCTGTGCTCTATCTTCTAAGTCCGATATTCTCTCTTCTGCTTCACCCATTCTGTTTTTAAGGCTTTCTAATGTGTTTGTCATTTGATCTATTGAGCTCTTCATTTCATTTTGATTTCTCTTCACTATAACACTTTCCTGTTCTACTAGTTTCTGAGTTTCATTTTGACTCTTCCTTAAAATTTCGTTTTCACGAGAGAGATTTTCAATCTTGTCCATTAAGGATTTCTGTAGTTCAAGGATTTGCTTTTGAAAACTTCTAAATGTTCTTATCATAAATTTTTTGAAATCCGTATCTTGCATTTCTTCTATCTCATCATCTTCATACTCTTGGCTTGGGGTGTTTTGCTTATTTGGAGGCATCATAGTGTCATCGTTGATCTTGCTCCCTCTATTTCTGTGTTTGTTACTCGGCATAGTTAATTCTTCTTGCGTCACTGTGCGTTTTTTTTTTTTTTATACTGTGTCCGTGTTAAGTGGACTGCCTGCTGTTGGAGGAGCCTTGGAGGCTTGAGATGGGTGCGGCCTGAGAGCTCTGCCTGGTTCTTCCAGGTTAAGGGTGTGCAAAGGTGACACCCTCAGGTTATGCGTGGTAAATCTCTCTCTTTTTATTTATTTATTTATTTTATTTATTCAGGGGGTAAGTAACACCGCAGGGCATGGCTGTGCAGAATTGATGGTATTTAGCTTCCAGTCTTTGGCTCCTCTGGACTCCCACTGGGTTGCCTAGGCTACTGAATTGTAGTGACTCAGTTCCTTAGCTCTCCCCCATTGATATGTAAATCCAGAGAGGAGGCCTGCTCTTTGTCTCTTGGGAATTCTTCTAGCCTCACAGCCTTGTAACCTTTGCAAGGTTAGGGGGAAGAGAAACCCCCGAAGCTTTTTTTTCCTTCTTTCCGGTAGTGAGTTTGCTGCACTTTCTGGCCCCCCTCTAGATTCTGGCCCCCGTTTCCCCACCAATGTCTCGGGTTATTGAGCTCACCTCCCCTTCCAGCGCCGATGTGTGGACTCGGAGCCCTGAGCGTCCCAAGTCTCCCCGCTGTTGTCTGTGTGGCATGCACTCCCCTTGGAGCACTGGGGCTTCTGCGGCTGGGTCCCGCGACTTGGCTTCCGCGCGGTGGGCGACCTTGTTCTCCCAGTAGGTCCTCCGATTCACGATTCCCGTGCAATTTTTTCCTGGTTCTTTTTTCTGCGGCTACCGTAACTCCCCTTTTATTAAACTAAATTTTCCCGGACTATCGGTGCGCGCCCTCACTATTCCGCCATCTTGGCTCCGCCCCCTCCCTATGCTCTTGTCATGAGTTGCCAAGGCTATGGAAGCCTTTTGAGTTCACCGACTCTGATCATATTTAGACAAGTTCGTAGTCAAAGTGGAAGTTCTCTCCTCCCTTCAGAGAAAGGTACCACCTTCTTTGATGACCCGTTCTTTCCACTGGGATCTCACTCGCAGAGATCTTTCATTTAGGTCTTCCTTTTTTTTTTTTTTTTCCAGAGTGTCTTGGCTTTCCATGCCTAAAATTTTCTCATGGGCTCTTCAGCCAGATCTGAATGCCTTAAAGGCTGATTCTGAGGCCAGAGTGCTATTTAGGACATCTCCCCTCTATGAGTCTGCTGTGTATCTCGCTTCCCATGTTGGATCATTCTCTCCCTTTTTGATTCTATCAGCTAGTATTTGCAGACACTATTCTTGTTTATGTGATCCCTTTGGTTCTTAGTCCTATCATTATGATTGATTGTGAACAGAAATTGATCACTTGGACTAGTGAGATGGCATTGGTACATGCCACCTTTTTTTTTTTTTTTTTGACAGGCAGAGTGGACAGTGAGAGAGACAGAGAGAAAGGTCTTCCTTTTTGCCGTTGGTTCACCCTCCAATGGCCGCTGCGGCCAGCGCACTGCACTGAGCCGATGGCAGCAGCCAGGTACTTATCCTGGTCTCCCATGGGATGCAGGGCCCAAGAACTTGGGCCATCCTCCACTGCACTCCCTGGCCACAGCCGACAGCTGGCCTGGAAGAGGGGCCACCAGGACAGAATCTGGCGCCCCAACGGGGACTAGAACCCGGTGTGCTGGCGCCGCAAGGTGGAGGATTAGCTTAGTGAGCCGCAGCACCGGTACATGCCACCTTGATGGGATTGAATTTGAATCCCCTGGTATGTTTCTAACTCTTCCGTTTAGGGGAAGTCCGATTGAGCATGTCCCATATTGTACATCTCTTCCCTCTCTTATTCCCACTCTTATATTTAACAGGGATCACTTTTCAGTTAAGTTTCAACACTTAAGAATAACTGTGTATTGATTACAGAATTCAACCAAAAGTATTAAGTAGAACAAACAAAAAAAAAATACTAAGAGGGATATCGTATTAAATTGTTCATCTACAGTCAGGGCAAGGGCTGATCAAGTCACAGTTTCTCATAGTGTTCATTTCACTTTAACAGGTTTCCTTTTTGGTGCTCGGTTAGTTGTCACCGATCAGGGAGAACATATGATATTTGTCCCTTTGGGACTGGCTTATTTCACTCAGCATAATGTTTTCCAGATTCCTCCATCTTGTTGCAAATGACCAGGTTTCATTGTTTTTGACTGCTGTATAGTATTCTATAGAGTACATGTCATAATTTCTTTATCTAGTCTACTGTTGATGGGCATTTGGGTTGTTTCCAGGTCTTAGCTATTGTGAATTGAGCTGAAATAAAAATTAATGTGCAGACTGCTTTTTTGTTTGCCAGTTTAATTTCCTTTGGGTAAATTCTAAGGAGTGGTATGGCTCAGTTGTATGGTAGGGTTACAATAGCTACAAAAACAATCAAATACCTTGGAATAAACTTAACCAAGGACGTTAATGATCTGTACAATGAAAATTACAAAACCTTAAAGAAAGAAATAGAAGAGAATACCAAAAAATGCAAAAATCTTCCATGCTCATGGATTGGAAGAATCAATATCATCAAAATGTCCATTCTCCCAAAAGCAATTTATAGATTCAATGCAATACCAATCAAGATACTGAAGACCTTCTTCTCAGATCTGGAAAAAATGATGCTGAAATTCATATGGAGGCACAAGAGACCTCGAATAGCTAAAGCAATCTTGTAAAACAAAAACAAAGCCGGAGACATCAAAATACCAGTTTTCAGCACATACTACAGGGCAGTCGTAATCAAAACAGCATGGTACTGGTACAGAAACAGATGGATAGACCAATGGAACAGAATAGAAACACCAGAAATCAATCCAAACATCTACAGCCAACTTATATTTGATCAAGGATCCAAAACCAATCCCTGGAGTAAGGACAGTCTATTCAATAAATGGTGCTGGGAAAATTGGATTTCACATGCAGAATCATGAAGCAAGACCCCTACCTTTCACTTTACACAAAAATCCACTCAACATGGATTAAAGACTTAAATCTACGACCCGACACCATCAAATTATTAGAGAACATTGGAGAAACCCTGCAAGATATAGGCACTGGCAAAGACTTCTTGGAAAAGACCCCAGAAGCACAGGCAGTCAAAGGCAAAATTAACATTTGGGATTGCATCAAATTGAGGAGTTTCTGTACTTCAAAAGAAATAATCAGGAAAGTGAAGACGCAACCAACAGAATGGGAAAAAATATTTGCAAACTATGCAACAGATAAAGGGTTGATAACCAGAATCTACAAAGAAATCAAGAAACTCCACAACATCAAAACAAACAACCCACTTAAGAGATGGGCCAAGGACCTCAATAGACATTTTTCAAAAGAGGAAACCCAAAGGGCCAACAGACACATGAAAAAAATTGTTCAAGATCACTAGCAATCAGGGAAATGCAAATCAAAACCACAATGAGGTTTCTCCTCACCCTGGTTAGAATGGCTCACATTCAGAAATCTACCAACAATAGATGCTGGCGAGGATGTGGGGAAAAGGGACACTAACCCACTGTTGGTGGGAATGCAAACTGGTTAAGCCACTATGGAATTCAGTCTGTAGATTCCTCAGAAACCTAAATATAACCCTACCATACAAACCAAGTATCAAAATTAAACACAAGATTAGGCTTGTCATTCTCTAACTATTCATTTTGGTACCATGTATTTTATAGTCAAAACAATCTTCCCTTTTCCTGCCCCATCATTGAACCTTTCCACAGAAGCATAAGCCATGCGGAACTGGCTGATAGGCCCTGTGCATAAACACCAATAGAAGAACTAGGATGTGATTAAATACTAAAGATCATTTCCTCAAATGGGAAAATGGAGCAAGCAGTTAGAATGGGACATTATAATATACAAATTTAAGATTCCAAATTGTCATCCATGGAGACTTAGGGTCACAGAACAGTATTTTTAAAAGAAGATTGCACTGTCTAATTACCCTTTGAAGTCAGAGATATGATACACAATAAAATATGCATGTGATTTCAAAAAGTAATTGTACTCTGAAAACATTTGTTAAAAGTTTGAGTGTTCTTTTCACATCTGAGTACATTTTTGTTTTCTTGGTTGGGGCAATTTAAGAACTAGGCACACTCATGATATGTTGTGAGGTATTTTGGAAAAAGCTGGGACAGTGTCTAAAAGTGAGTAAAAGTATAGCTCTGTTGTCAGACAGACATGGGTTTGAATCCTAACTGTTCTAGTTTCAAATTGGATGATGTTGGGCCAAAGATTGTTTATAAAGTGGAGGTACCAATAGCACCTACTTCATTGGGTCATAGTGGGAGTTCAATGATTAGGTGAATCAATGTAAAAAAAAAAAAGGTCACTTGACACTATGCTTGCTATGCTAAGCACGCAGTAAGTACTTACTACTTTCTATGAGCATAATCATCATCATTACTAATAACAATGGCATGAAAAGTCTCATATTCTTAAAGATGTTTGATAGATCTACTTTAACTTTTATTCTAAAAATGGGTTGTTAAAGAGCAGTTGTATTATATACATGTGACAAATGAAAAGTTCCCCTTATACTAACACTTATTTACTGTGTGTGTCTTGCCAGAAGGAATTTTAAGTGTAGTTGTCAACAGCATTAGTTTGTGGAATAGAGAAGCCTGGGCTTCAATACCAGCTCTTGCATACTAACTGCATCACTTCAGGAAAATCATCTTTATCATCATTCTGTTTCATATCTTTCACCAATAAACTAAGATAAAACAGTCTTGTCTAACTCCTAGGAATATTGTAAAAATTGAATGAAGACAATGTATGAGAAAATGCTTTGAAAACCACAAATACTACACGAATAAGTGATTATTCTTCCTTGTGATTGTTTTAAAAATTAACTAAAGGCCTCTCTTTTGGATCTGTAGGGAAATACATTTGCCTCAGTTTTGGCTGAGGTATCTGTAGGGATCTGCTAAGAACTGGGTTGATTGTCCTAAGTAGCCCCCAAAGGCATCCATCAGACACAAATAACCTCAACTCCTCTCTAAGCCTCCCTGACAACTTTTAAACTAGAAGTTTCAGTAAGAAAGGCCAGGTAGTGAATGCTACTCCAACTCCTCCAGGAAATTATGTGAAAGGTTTTTCCTCAAAGAATCAATGTGGGTAGAAAGTTGAATCATACCGTTTGATTGCAGTTCCTACCTCTTCTTTCTGAGCTCCTACTCTGCCCTAAAGAAACATTTCAAAGATTCTGTGGTGATGCTGTATTCATGTTGGTAGTCTGTCATGAATTACCCTTGAACAGGACATAAATAACCACTTGACATTGACATTGAACATTGCAATATTCCACAATTGTTATAATTGGATACAGTGCTTTATAGTTAATTTCTACATAAGTATACATGTTGCAGTATGTTCTTTTAGGAAAAAATTAGATATCAATGACATGGTTGGGACATAGGGACTGCATGATGTCCATTGCCCAGCTGACTGCATTTTTATTTCTCAGCTGTAACTGTTGTCATCTGATATAATATCCTGCATGACCTTGCCCATGTAACACCTATTGAATTGCCATTTTCAAGCCAGTCATCCAGGGCAAGCAGTGATGCTGCGATGAGCCCACTGGGGTATGGCTAGGGAGTGTCCTGATCCAGGAGGACAGGCTTCTTGGAAGGCGGGATGTGTTGTGTTCCCTGCATTCTCCAACCTCATGGCATTGTAGCTTTTGTTTTCCTTTTTGTCAAATTTTTCTTCTTATGTTTCTTGGGATTAAAGGAACCCCTGAAAATGAGGAGTTCAACCTGGAATCAATTTTCATTTACAGCTGAGAAGCAGTTATTGATGCTGTGCTTGCAGTTCAATAAAAGATCTAAAGATATAGACCTCGTGCTTCTCTTTCAATCTAAGCAGCCTAATCAGTCTCAAATGTTTTTTTAACAAAGAAATTTTATTGACACGTTTATTAAAGTCACTGTCTTTAAAGTTTAAACAAGCCACAATTTGACCTATTCCAAAGGCTTCTAGAATGTGTAGTGGCCAAACTGCTGAGTTCCCTCCAGCACATACTCGTAGAAACAGGTAAATGTCCACTTAATGTTTCATCAAATGCTGCTGTGATGTTTAATTTACACAGCTCTAAGCACACAGTTTGTTATCCACTAGTGGCAGGATTCTTTGAGATGCTTGGATTCAGAAGACTGGTTAGATCTTTGCATGGCTCTCATGCCCCGATCATCTCAGACTGGAATTAGAATCAGCAGTATTTAAAAATAGAATGACCATAAAATAGATATTGTTAAAAATTGCCCTTAGCATGTTTTAATATGAACACCATCCTTTTATCAGTGTGAATTGGACAAAAATCTTAGACGATTTCATGTAACACAGAAGTTCAGAAAATGTTTAATCTAACTGGAAATGTTTGGTTAGTGACCAGGCTCTGCTAGGTCACTCGCGATAAAGCTTGAAGTGGTATGCTGATGTTCTGTAAGCAGAGCTGAACAAGTAAAATTTTTCTTTGAGCACAAATAAATTCTAATGTGCATGTGTCTGGTTACATTATTGTAAGTGGCTTCAGTGCACCCTATTGTATTTAGTTACCTGAAAATTACCCTGGTGCTCTTTGAAATATGTACTTAATTTGAAACATGTTCCTGGAGAAATGTGGCTGTTTCTCCTATATCTTACAGAAGAGCTACACTCCAATGAAAAACAAAATTGTCTTCATAGCCATTTCACTCCACTTCATAATTTTACTTTCTTGTCTAAAGATCTCCAATTAATCACACAAAAGAAAGCATGCTTTTAATCTAGATTCTTGAGTTTGGTTATATATTTGTTCCTTTTTTGTTTAGTTGGTTTTTGCTGCTGTATTTGTTTTTGTTGTTGTTGCACAAGCTTACTGGCTAGGTTTCTATTTGGTAATCTTAAATGAAATTAATTATATAGCAGTTGAAAACCTGAACATCAGGCAGCTTTAGGATGTATTCCTTATATCCGTGATCTGTGTTGGATTTTTAGAACATAGCAAGCTGATTAAATCAAAGGTCCAGTTTAATGCTTAAACTTTGCTAATGAAAAAGATGCAATGAAAGTTACTCTTACTATCAGCTGCGTCTTTCAAAGTTGGTGTGCTGTAGTGAATACATTAGTTGTGACAACAGATAGTCTTCCCTGCTGTAATCATTCCTATTTTGCTGCTACAGTGCTCCCTCATCATGCTGAACAAGTTGTTACTTCCCCAAGGTTTCTCCACATTTCCATTTACTTTGTTATCAACAGAAAGACTGAGGAAGGCCTCTTCTGGTAATGACATCAATACACAGCACACAGCAAGAGAGGTCAGCCTGTCAGAGCTAGAGAAACAGCAGATGGATTAGGATAAAACCGGGTGCAAAATAACTTTGATAGAGTCTTTTAATGTAAACAGTTTATCTGCCATTGCCTTTCATTGAAATCCTCAGCAAAATGATAAAGTTTGGGCTGTTAAGGCTACCAAATGTAGCTGAATAAAATGTGCATGTTGTCATAATCAAAGTCTCCAGCAATTAGAGGATGAGAGGACATTTTAATTTGTTCATTAAAAACAAGAAAGTAAATAGGATAACATATAAGGTTAATAGAATAACATTGGCCTTCATATTCCCAAGATTGTTTTTCCCATTTGGCTGTATTAGCACAGAGACTAGATTAATAAGAAACTGCTTAGGGCTTGTATGATGTGATTTTTAATATGCTTGAGGCAAGTCTATGACTGTCTGGAAACCTGAATCATGAATTTTTTTTCATTGTAATTAGGTTTTCTACTTTTCTTACTAAATATTTGACATGTAATATCCATAGAATAGAATGCCTTGAGCATACAGAGGTACATAGAAGGGCAATGGTTCTACATGTTCTGCTTGTTCCATGATCAATAATGACCAAATACTGGCTAATACCCACTGTGCTTTATGAATTATCTATTCATGGATATTTCAGTTGCAAATTTAATGGTATTTTTACCTAAACTTAGCACTTTCCTTGCAGCGAACTTAAATCTGACACTGCCAAGGATGTCCTACTTGCCCTAAGATTGAAACAGAAATATAAATGGTTCTTATCAGTTATTTTGCAGAAGACAGCTTTAATATAAGAAAAGAATGACTACAGCACTTTCATCCACAAAGAGTGTATATATATATATATATATATATAGGCAGTGAAAATAACAGCCACCCCCAGCAAGCTAAGGACATCTAAATACAAATTTGCTTTGAAGTACTAGAAGTAAGAAGCATCATCATGTTGCCCTTGTCACTGCCACTGGACTGAAAGATGTTGCTAGACAATGTTGGCCCTCTCTCTACTGTTACCCCAATCCATTTGTTCCAAGAACTTCCTTTGTCTCAGGTACCTTCAGCATCCTGATTGGGCTCCATTCCATGGTTGAAGGCTGGAAACTGCATCTTGGAGTCATTAGTAAGCAAGCCTCAGGAAATATACCACATGTGCCTAAGTTTATTGGAAGTTTCCAAGTGTTGAGTTTAATCAGGGTTCTAGAATATACCTAGAGCAGTATGGACATGTCCAGTTACAGCTGTGTAATAAAACACTTTGCCAAACAGAAAATGTAAGATTTTGAAATTTATATGCTGGCTTTGAAACATTTATGAGGGCTTTGGTTTAGAGCTCAGGCATGCTTTACTCTGCCCCCAAATATGTATCCTCTGCTAGAAAAGCCAATAGGCAGGCTGCAAATGCCAAAGGCCTGGTTCTGAAAATGGAATGTACCTTATTTCTCAAAAGCAAAAAAGTAAATAAATAAGCATTGTGAGTGCACAGAAGAGCTCCCCAAATTTGAGATTAGCTATCTATAAAAGATTAACCATTCAAAATAGAAGTGGATGGGCGTAAAAAAGGAGTAAAATTTTCCAAGATGTATGGGATCAATTAATCCATATTTCACATAGTAAATATATCATAGGAGTTTTTGGAACACTTTACTAAAAATTCATAAGCTTGTCAGAGCCTATTTACTGTTAAGGATATGGACTCATATTTCATATTTAGCCCTCAATCATATATATGTGCATACATGTGTACATACAAAGTGTTCTTATATGTGTATTAAAATATGGAATGCCACAGACCTAAAAAGAACTCTAGAGTCTTTAACTCCAGCTTTCTAATTCTGCTAATATAGAAACTGAGGTACAAATAAATCAGTTAGCATTTAGTATATGAATAAATATGGGTATAGCTCATCATCCAAAATATGACATGCTCTAAAGGAACAGAAAACCTGAACACATTATTATGCTAATGATTAAGGCATAGTGCCACTATTTATTCCCACATAGGTTTTACATCATTGAGTACCTACTATGTACTAAGAATATTATTCTCATTTTTTTTCTGGCTACATATGGTAGAGGGAAAGCCTCTTTTACATATTGATTGTCTCACACCAAATGACACGTGTCATTTTGTGATGTGTGTCCCCCTCCCCCAGCATGAGGGGCAAGAGGGCTTAAATTGGTTGGGGAAAGAAAATTGAATTTTCAAATCCACAACCCCCAGGGGAATAGAGTGACAGAGTGCCACTTACATTGGCCCTTCTAATGGGGAATATAAACACCTCAAGCCAATACTGGGGCCCTGCCTAGTATCTTCATATTTACTTCACTTAGAGAATGATTGGTGTTGACACATGAGTTTTATGGATGAAAATGCTTCTTCATGAAAGACAGTACATTTTTCATTAAGTTATTATGAACCAAAAGTTTAGCTATAAAGGGAATCTGCAGCTGAAAAATATATCTTGCCAAAGGGCTTTCTATGTTTCTAAGATTTATTTATTTATTTGAAAGGCAGAGTTACAGAGAGAGGGAGAGACAGAGAGAAACAGTGATCTTCTACCCTCCAGTTCACTCTCTAGATGGCCGCAATGGCCAGGGCTGGACCAGGCTGAAGCCAAGAGCCAGGAGCTTCATCTGGATCTCCTCTGTGGGTGGCAGGAGTCCATGCACTTGGGCCATCTTCCCCTGCTCTTCCCAAGCCATTAACAGGGAGTTGAATCAGAAGTCAAGCAGCTGGGACTCGAGCTGATACCCATATTGGATGCTGGCATCAGGGGTGGCAGCTTTACCTACTATGCCACAACACTGGTCCCTAAAGGGTTTATGTTCCAGCAAAATAGCCAGTGTATAGGAAACAAGATAAAATCCACGTACTTCTGAATCCTGTTATCACTTGATCTTTGGCCAGCCACTCAAAAAGTTCTTGACTGATTGCTATATTAGTGAAACACACCTGCAGGGACAAGTAGGGCTTGCTATACAGTGCATATTTAACTGGCCATGGCAGAGTCTTGAATAACAGGATGGGTGAATTGAAATGTAATTCAGTGAACAAGAGGAAGTCATGAAGGATTCTAAGAAAGAGAGAAACATGACCAAAGTGGATCCTTGGGGAATTCATCCTGATGTACAGCATAAAATAGGGCAATACTAGAGAGACCAGTGGAGCAGTGAGGAGGGGAAGACCATAGTCCGAGTGAGAGGTAATAAGGACAGAGATATGTAATAGCTACAGCAAAAGTGAGGAAAACAGATAGCTACAGCCCTTCTGTCAGCAAGTGGGATGAGAAATTCATTTTAGGAATGCTGTTCCAGACACCCTCCGCTTTGGTGCATGAACAAGAACTTTGTGTTAGATGCCTAATAGATCCAGAGACACACAGGCATGGAGCTCATCTCTTCCACTGGTGTCCTCTCTTTTCTTCAATTTGTAGCTTAAAGTACTCCAACATTCTTTCAGACCCACAGCACAGTGTACAGGACTCTCAGACTGCCCAATCATCCTTGGATCATTAAGTAGTCTATATTTATTAAGTGACAATTGGGTACAAGATATAGTTCTCTCAACCTCGAGGAAATGTTTCCTAATCACTGCCTATCAAAAATCTATCCCTGCCCCTGTTATGTCTAGCACAAGCATATTTCATTGATGCATATAAAAATGAATTAAACAAAACTGGGAAAATAGTAGTGCTGTAAAGATTGGCAATAGGTTTTTGTTTCCTAGAGGTTCAAGGATTGAACACAGGCTATCTCTATGTACCATTCCAGATACCTATCCAGAGGATTAAAAAATACAGATGACATTTTCTTTTTTTTTAACTTTTATTTAGTAAATATAAATTTCCAAAATACAGCTTATGGATTACAATGGCTTCCCCCCCCATAACTTCCCTCCCAACCGCAACCCTCCCCTTTCCCACTCCCTCTCCCCTTCCATTCCCATCAAGATTCATTTTCAATTCTCTTTATATACAGAAGATCAGTTTAGCATATATTAAGTAAAGGTTTCAACAGTTTCTAACCACATAGAAACACAGAGTGAAAAATACTGTTTGAGTACTAGTTATAGTGTTAAATCACAATGTACAGCACATTAAGGACAGAGATCCTACATGAGGAGTAAGTGCTCAGTGACTCCTGTTGTTGACTTAACAAATTGACACTCTTGTTTATGGCATCAGTAATCTCCCTAGGCTCTTGTCATGAGTTGCCAAGGCTATGGAAGCCTTTTGAGTTCACCGACTCTGATCATATTTAGACAAGTTCGTAGTCAAAGTGGAAGTTCTCTCCTCCCTTCAGAGAAAGGTACCACCTTCTTTGATGACCCGTTCTTTCCACTGGGATCTCACTCGCAGAGATCTTTCATTTAGGTCTTCCTTTTTTTTTTTTTTTCCAGAGTGTCTTGGCTTTCCACGCCTAAAATTTTCTCATGGGCTCTTCAGCCAGATCTGAATGCCTTAAAGGCTGATTCTGAGGCCAGAGTGCTATTTAGGACATCTCCCCTTTATGAGTCTGCTGTGTATCTCGCTTCCCATGTTGGATCATTCTCTCCCTTTTTGATTCTATCAGCTAGTATTTGCAGACACTAGTCTTGTTTGTGTGATCCCTTTGACTCTTAGACCCATCAGTGTGATCGATTGTGAACAGAAATTGATCACTTGGACTAGTGAGATGGCATTGGTACATGCCACCTTGATGGGATTGTATTGGAATCCCCTGGCACGTTTCTAGACATTTTCTTAAAGATCGCTGTCCTTGGTTGTGCGTGAGAAATTCAAAACATCCAGGTGTTGCAAAATATTGAGTGACATTTTCTCTTCTTAATCTGCCATTCTGACTATGTGAACCCACTATAAGCATAAACCCAGGCTATTATATGATACAATGCCTGTTGCTGTTTTACTCATTCAAGTGAAATCTATTTAAATGATGTAATTAAACAATTTGTTTTTATATTTGGGCAAGTACTCTCAGTATACGTCTATTTAATTGATTTTACCAATTCCATCGGTATTGATTTTATACCATCTGAATACCCTAATGATGAGTTCATTTGTTAATAAAGGAGTTTCACTTCTGAACTTAAGCAATCAATGCAATTTACCAATACATGCCACTAGTTTAGAGTGTAGCTGTGTCTCAGAATAATCGTGTGAAAAGCTAAAAAAAAAAAAAAAAGCCAAAGTGATGAATTGTTCTTGATGATTTGGTTTTTATCCTGTCTTGTTTTCCTCATTTAATTTATCTGAATGATTGACTTTCCCCTTTGTATTAAGAAATGTAGACACCCAAGTTGGGTGTATCTGGTAGTAGAATGCCAGGGAAAACATATAAATGGGAAATGTAAAATCCATGTAGAATAATATTAATAAAATCACTTTTTAGGCTTGAGTGACAGCATTACTGATTACAGAAAAAAGAAGGACCTGAATGCATAGCCTTGTAAAATGAGACCATAACTACAATATCTATAGGGCATCTGAATGCTCACTTTGATGTTCTCAGCATACAGGAAACATATCACATTGAGCTTGTTTTCTGTATTTTTCAGGATGGGAGTAATCATAAATCTAGATATAAATGTTCATAGCATACTTCTTTAAAACTCAAAAAGTTTCTCTAAATTTTCTATAAATACATGTGTTCATTGGATTAGAATAGCAATTAACAGTACTGAGACGGGTTTACCTTATCAAAAAATTTTAAATATTTTTATTTATTTATTTGAGAGGTAGAGCTATAGACAGACAGAAGTAGAGACAGAGAGAAAGTACTTCCATCTGCTGGTTCACCCTCAAGTGGCTGCAATGGCTGGAGCTGGGCCCACTTGAAGCCAGGAGCCAGGAGATTCTTCTGGGTCTCACACCTGGGTGCAGGGGCCCAAGCACTTGGGCCATCTTCCACTGCTTTCCCAGGCCACAGCAGAGAGCTGGATCAGAAAAGG
Organism: Oryctolagus cuniculus; assembly: GCF_964237555.1. Taxonomy (NCBI): domain Eukaryota; kingdom Metazoa; phylum Chordata; class Mammalia; order Lagomorpha; family Leporidae; genus Oryctolagus; species Oryctolagus cuniculus. Next base: position 127,603,463 of record NC_091453.1, read on the forward strand.
AGCAGTCGGAACATGAACAAGCACCCATGTGAGATGCTGACGCCTCAAGTGGAGGCTTAGCCTACTATGCCACAGTACTGGCCCCTCAAAAATTTTTTGAAGCTATCAATCATCATAGAAGATAACATATATAATTCATTAAAATTTCTAAGTGCCTTATATGTGACATTTTTACTCTAAAGAAGTATGTCATTTAGCCTAGTGGTTAAGAGGCTGCTTAAGATGTTTGTCTCCTATATTACAGTACCTGGGTTTGTTTCAAGTCTCTAGCTCCTGACTTCAGCTTCCTACTAATGCAGACACTGAAAGACAGGGGTGATGGGTTAAGTAACTGGTCCCCGCCACTCATGTGGGATATGTGGACCGAGTTGCTGGCTTCTGGCTTTGGCCTGGCCCAGGACCAGCCATTCTAGGTATTTGGGGAATTAACCAGAGAATGGGAATGTTGTCTGTCCCTCTCTCTAACTCTCCCTCCCTTCCTCCCTCCCTTCATCTTTCAAATACATAAATATATATTATAGAAGAAGTGAATGAAATTACATCTTAAAATAAATACATATGATGTCATGTAGGCTACACTGGATGGGTCTCAATAGATAACAAGTTATTTTTAAATGCCTTATTTATTTATTTGGTTATTTAGTTAGCTAATTAAAAAGCAGAGTATCAGACAGATAGAGAGGGAAAGAGAGATCTATGTCTCTGGTTCACTCCCCAAATAGCCATAACAGCCAGGTCCAGATGCCAGGTCAAAATCAAGAGCCTGAAACTCCATCCAAGTGTCCCACATGGGTGGGAATTGCCCAAGTACTTGGGGCATCTTCTGCTGCCTCCCTGGATGCATTACCAGGAAGCTGGATTTGAAGTGGAACAGACAGAACTCAAACCAGCACTACCATATGGGATACCAGCATCACAAGGAGTGACTTAACCTGCTGCATGCCAGCTACTTTATTTGCATCCTTCTTTCTTTCTACATTTGTTGGCACTAGCTCTACATTATATGGATCTTGTAATCCAGTGTGATCTCTGAGTCACTTTACCTTCAGTGCAGCACAAAGTTTCACCCCATAAAAGCAAAAGTTCTTCTTATTTTTAGGAAAACAGATTAATGAAAGAACAACTCTGAGGCTGTGTTAGCCACATCATCTCTCCTGAGGAAATGAATTTACTGCTTAGACGAATACCTCGAACAGTACAATGCTGGTAATGAGAGAGGAATCAGCTTATAAACACTCCTTGGAATCAGAGAAATGCTTTCTACCTGGCATATAAACTCTCAAGATGCCACAAACATGGGTGTCTTACCTGCAATAGGATCCTCATGGCTTCCCCACCCTTTTGGAAACATCAGCGAAAAAGTAAAGAGCCTCCATGATGGAGTGAGGTGTGGAAGGAGAGCTGCTAAAGGAGGGAGAACCTGAAAACAGGAATGTATCATCCCAGGCTGAGAGAAAGAAAGAGGAGGGGTGAGTTGATTGTATGCACATGCACCACTCTCACCTCAGGTGCCCTATCCTTTCTACCACAAACCCCCAAGGTTCTACCACCTGCTGTAGGCATGTCAATAGTATCTAAACATACTGAAGTCTTCCACAGATAGGACTTTGGAAGACAGAAGTATTCTGTTCACTCCACAGCTACTGATAAGGAATAACCCTTGTTGGAATAACTATGTAGGTTTGATACTACAACCAGGTCATTTAAAAAAAAAAGATTTATTTATTTATTTGAAAGGCAGAGTTACAGAGAGGAAGATGCAGAGGCAGAGAGAGAGAGAAAGAGAGAGAGAGGTCTTCGATCTGCTGATTCACTCCCCAATTGGCCGCAATGGCCGGAGCTGTGCCGATCCGAAGACAGGAAGGAGCCAGGAGCCTCTTCTGGGTCTTCCATGTGGGTGCAGGGAACAAGGACTTGGACCATCCTCCACTGCTTTCTCAGGCCATAGCAGAGAGCTGGATTGGAAGTGGAGCATCTGGGACTCGAACCAGTGCCCATACAGCCAGCAGCTTTACCTGCTACACCACAATGCCGGCCCCTCTATTTGATTTTAAAAACTTACGTTGAGTTGATCTTCCGTATATAAAGATAATTTAAAATGAATCTTAATGAAGAATCTTAATAATGAATCTTAATGAGCCAGTGGATGGAAGACCTCTCTCTCTCTCTCTCTCTCTGCCTCTCCTTCTCTCTGTGTGTAAATCTGATACACAGAGAGATAAATAAATCTTTTTTTAAAAAAAAACATGGAAGCTAGACAGTTAAATTATTTTTCTTTAATTTATAATCGTTTTTTAAAAAAAAGAGAGAGAGGTCTTCTTTCATCCACTGGTTCATGCCCCAGACCCACAATGACTGAAGCTTGGCTGATCTGAAGTAAGAAGCCTGGTGCTTCTTCCAGGTCTCTCATGCAGGTATAGGAGCCCAAGGACTTGGGCCATCTTCTACTGCTTTCCCAGGCCATAGCAGAGAGCTGGATCAGAAGTGAAGCAGCCAGGACTGGAACTGTCACCCATATGGGATGCCAGCATTGGTAGCTTTACCTGCTATGCCATAGTGCCAGCCCCTCTAGGCACCATTTTACAATCAATTTAAATACTTTAATGCATATTTTTGAATTCAAATATAGCTGTAATCCCAACATGTGACTGCCGTAATGATTGGTGAATTGCACTATGTCATTTCCTTTCCTTTTAATTTGCCCACTTTTGCAGCATGTCTTACATTACAGCACATGTTTCTAGAACCTGAGATTGTCTTCTCATATCTCATCACTTCAAAAGAGGAATTTTCTCCTTGTAAATTTTGTAGAATAATCCTTATTCCTTAAAGGTGTATATCATTGGCACACAAATAATTCACTTAAAAACTTTTCTTCAGAACCTCTTAATGTAATAATTTCTTATAGCATTTCTAAAACAAAGTCAAATTACAGTGAAAATTAAAAACACAATCTGTGAGCTGTGCCTCATCTGGCAGCTGCTCCCTGCCACCATTTGGTTTAGAAATTCAAGGTGATGAGCACACAGGAAGATGACATACATATATCTGACTAGTGCTGTGGGGATGTTGGAATGATCGTAAGTTAATTTCCAAAGAAAAGAGGCCGTTTCAGCATAAATATTTTCAATCAATAGCCAAGCAACCCAGAAAAATTAATTTGAACTAGTTATTTTCCTATGATGGCTTTATAAAAAGACCTTTTTTCAAAGCAACTGGTCTCAAACATGATTATATTTTCCTGGTCAGAGAAAGAAAGGACTAGGTCTAACTGACAGTTCCAAAGCATGGAGTAGAGAGGACATTTTCAAAAGGCACGTCCCTGAATTAAAGTTAGGTGAAGCAATGTCACAGCTCCCCATCTTTTGCCAGTGGCATTCTCATCGTATCACTTCCAACATACTTTAAAAGTAAACCACTTGAACACAGCGCCCATTACTTTATGATAACTCAAGTCTTCTAGGACAGACTTGTTTGGATTTTAAGTGATTGAAAAAAGTGGATTCATGTGAATTCCACAGTGACATATCTTCATTTCACTACCATAACATTGACCAAACTAGCCAGGTTTGAGGGATAAAGGCTATAGTGATAAACTTCAGGGTTTGGTGTGTGTGTGTGTGTGTGTGTGCAGACTGAGTGCTTCTAATGATTTCCAGTCTTCCACTCTTTGCCAGTTATTTCCTCTTCCTTTGTTCATCTGACCTGGCAGAATCTGCATAATGAGTGATGCTAACATCCTCTACATGGGCTACCCACGGACAGGATTTCATATCCTAGATATCTGTGAGAAGTGAATTGAGCCAGCCACACATTTGTTTTCTAATTTTCACCCATTGCCTCATTTCCTAGCTTTCTTCCTATCCTAGTACTTGCCAAAATTCAACCTCAGGCACAGATGGTGAGAAAATGATTTTTGCCTATCAAGCCAAAGAAAGTGCCTAACTATTAATGGGTATATCTTGCAGCAGAACCTAAGAGTTAATAAATGAGGAAGACTTGAGTTTCCAGCACTAACATCTAAACTTGGGAAGAGTTTTGTTTATTTTATTGCTTTTAGTCAATTTAATTGATATGCACAGAAAGGTTCAGTATTCTGAATACTGCTTGTCACCCAGAATATAAAGTTCAGTGCTTGACAGTATATTCTCTCTGTTAGAAGGACATTGCAATTTATGACAATGTTTTCTTCTCTTTAGCCATTACCCACCTCCAGAATTCACAAATATAAAGAGCCCCTAACGGATGCTTTTCAAAAGGGTCTGATCAACCCCAAAGTTGTCAAAGGGCTGTTTCAATTTTATTCACAATAAATGTTATTCCTATAGACTCAAACAGTCTAGGAGAGTACAAGTTTGGTTCTGATTACATAATTATGCTACAGAAATTTGAAAAAAAATCATCACTAAAACCCTCCAGGTGCTTAAACAGTTTGATAGACTATAGCCATTCTGCCATCAGCACCCCCAGCTGTGTTGCTTAGCAACATTTTAATTCCAGAAGAATCGAAGGAGATGAAATCCCTGTGGAGAGGGAAACAGAAATAAGAGGGCTGTTGACAGATGATCTGTGTTGTTTCTTCTAATATACTGTGAAGATCACTAGCTCTTTTCATGAATGATAAATGGACTGTACACAGATCAATGGGTTCAGCAATAAACTGGAACCAGGCTCCATGTCTAAGGTGATACAGGCCGAGAGACCCAGAGATTTCCTCATTTTGATGATTTGGTGGGTATTTTCTTAAAGGTTCCGTGGGAGGAAATTGGTCTCAGCATTGGGTCGTTTCTTGCACCTTCGTGGTTTCTGCTAATAAAAATGATTTTGGAAATGGACACTTCAGCTTTTCTTTCACAGCGCAAGCATAACCAGGTGTCACTAGTAATGCCAGTATGGACAGTTCCTTATTACAGACCTCAAAATCCAGGATGTTACTGCAAGCATTCCCCCCAGACCTACCTCTCTACTTTCTCGCTATAACCTTATCGGGTCCACATGGGGTAAAATTACATCAAAGTTGGGGAAGAGGACCTAGTTCTGCTCTTAAAAGCCACTTCCATGGCCTCTGATGAACTTTCCAAGCATCTTAGATAATATCCACCTGTATTTGAAGGCTGCATTTAGACAGGTAAACACAATCCCAAGGAGAGGAAAATTGCTTTCTGAGTCTCCAGTCTGCTTATCTGCTGCAGCCTGCTTCAGTTAGCTCCTTATGTCTCTGAAGAGCATTTTATATTACTTACTGTTTTGGTAACTAGTTGAAAGATTATGCTTTCTAATGTTGTCTAATTGCATTTTCTCCTTGTGTTTACAGGCTGTTGAAAAGGCAAAACCTAAGAATAATCCCGTGAAGTAAGTTATTATTTTTATTAGTAGGAAATGTTAATTTTAATGGACTCTATGCATGTGAAAAAATAAGGTCATAAAAGAGAACTTGGATTTTGAGTTAATCTGTGTTTATGATAATTTATAGACAAAAACAAAACAAGCAACAACAATAACAAAACCGTCCAATGAGCAGGGACCAGGTTATATTTTTCCATGTCCCTAGTGAGGAAATGCCCCAGGTTGTACCCAGTTTACATAAATTAATATCTGCTTTCTATGAATAGCTGCCAAGTACTATTATAGCTGTATTTAGTGAATAGTATTTCAAACCTTTGGGTTTTGCACATGCTAAAAAGATTACATTTTTAATTGCAAACCTTGGACCTATGACAGAGATGTAAATGGCTGAAAGTGTGCCAAGTAATTTTTAGCCACGTGGGAAGGTTTGGCACCTTGGCATCAAGGCCTCATTGCTCTGTTAATGAAAAGCTCGTAAAAATATATTTAACTAAAAGTTTCCTAGCTAACAGAGAGCTATTTCCAAGGCATTTTACAAGACACTCAAATTATAAACAACCTACACAGCATTCTTTTAAATATAGTAGTTCTTAGACATCCTGCCTCTTCCAGAAGAGAGAGTTTCAAATTAAGAAGGATAGTTGTCTTGTCATTTGGGTTGTGACTTTTTTTGTAGTGTTATGATACATACTGGTCCTGTGAGCCACGTGGCCAAGGGAGGACTTGCTCTATTTTCTGAGTTACTATAGTTCTCGAAATAACACATCTTTTGAAATTACCTGTTGACTTATGTCCACCAACTTCCATTATAGTTCATATCAGATACAGAAATGAGGAGTGCATTGACTTTTAATAGTTTTTGAGATAACAGATCACCTAATGCCAATGATAAGAAGGCCACTTAGGTTTTGTAAAAGAATTAACTTTTCCAGGGCACCTGGGTAGTGTTAGCATACCATTAAATCCAAGTTTTCATACATTTTTTCTAAAATGTGCTGTACACATTGTTTTTAAATTTTGTTTTTCTTAGGCCACAGCATATTCCTTATCAGGCTCTGGTAGCCTCTAGAGGGGCGTCTCTAATCTGGAGATGTATTTTGTTGTAGCTGTCCTGTCGTTGTTCATTTAGGATTGAAATCTTTTCTGCAGCCTGATTTCTTTTCTGTCTGAATGCCCTAAAGGCTCCTCTACTGCAAGCCTGTGGCTGACAAGGCTCACAAATTAGAGAATACTGCTAATGAGGCCAGGGCCAGAACTTTAGTCCCTGGGTGGACCATTAGTGATTTTCCTACAGTTTTCCTGCATTTCTCCCTCTAGTCTGCCTGTGTATAGATGTGTGTCCTAGGTCACAGGGGATGGGGCAAGGGCTGGAGAAGTGTAAATCCAGGATTTTGGTGGAGCAAACATCTCCAAGCCCATCATCAGGAGTCCAGAGCTCCATCTTTATGTGCAAAGGACAACCAGTTGGCAGTGTGTGGGGCTGTGTTAAATGGTATTCAAATGGTCTGGAAGTGGGGCCAGTTTTTTCTTTGCTCTGAGAATTTGCCCCTACAGACATTTTTATGAGTTCTTGTTAATTCACAGTGCAGACTCTAGCCTCTAGAACTTTATAGAGTGTTACAAAGGAAAACTGAAGGAGTTAAAAGATTATGGAGTTTTTTACTTTTAAATATATTAGAAAATTTATCTAGTAATAAACCTATGTCATGATGACTGGAACATGTTTACAGTTGTCTACTAATTACAATAAGATGGTTTCTCAGTATGAGTTTGGGTATCTTGTTGCATTGGGGCTTATGATACCAAACTCACTTGGCCAGCCACAGCTATGTAGACACTTTAAGATGAGCTCTTCTCCAAGACCTCAGCTTAGAGATGGTAACTCCAGAGCACATTTTTGACAGAAGAACAGAGTTGGGGGTTTTGTGTTTGTTTATTTTTTAAAATGATTAATAATGGCTATTTCTGGTGTCTGCTAGAAAATTTCAATTACACACAGTTTACTGAGACCCCAAACATATTAAATGTTTAATCCATGTTTTCTTAGTGAATGAACAGATAAACAAATTGGACAAATCTAAAAAAAACACCCCTTTCAATAACTTGGCCTAAAAACTCAATTTGGATCCACTGTTTGGTTAGGAGGACCCCTGTTATTGTAACTGCCCAGCTCATCCAGTCCTATTGTTCTGCACTCATACCATATGTAAAAATATCCTGACATTGCTCTCATTTATTTCAGCTTCTTTACCTCTGACTAGTTCTTTGTTTGATCTTGTATGTTATAATTAACATTTGATTGTTTTTGAGCAAATAAAAATGGGAGTGTGTACAGTTTTTTGGAAAATCAAGGTCTTGTGGCAACTGAAGAATGAATACAGATTGGTGAAGATCATCCATAGCACTTTTATATAGTACTTTGGTGTAGAGTTTGACAAATATTGGAAAAAAGTCAAAAGAAGATGATTTAATGACATATGGAAACTATATGAAATTTACATTTCAGTACCTGTACTAAAGTGCATTGGAATATAGCCACTCTCATTCATTTCCATATTGTCAGTGGCTGCTTTTTTCCATTCAGTGGCAGAGTAGAATAGTTGCAACAGAGACTGGGTATAACACACAAAGCCAAACATGCACATTTACCATCTGACTCTTCATGGAACAAGCTTGTTAACTCTTGCACTTATTGGTCAAGTAGAAAAAGGTACTAAGCTTTTTCATGAAACTGAAGATTAAACTATTAACACTTTTTCTTTTGGTCTTAGATACAATAAGTAGATAATTACTGAGCCTTTAACACATGTTCAGGACCTTCTGGAGCTGTGGTATCACCTAATTAAATTCATAGCAAATAGATTCATTCTTCACTCATTACATTTGAAAAGTATATGGCTATCAGATCCATGAACAGGGCAGTGATGCCACAGAACTCAGTGCACTCATATCTAGAGCACATTATGAACTTGCCAGGTTGTGTATAGATTAGCATGTTGCAAAGAACATTTGCATTTCTTAAAGCTCTGTTATTTACACATCTAACTAAGGCTATCTGTGCTTTCAGTTAGGGTGATGATAAACAATTTATGATATTCATTTAATTTGAATATTTTCCATTTTAAAAAGTTCACTTCTAGCCCTCATTTCTCAACTACTTTTTCAGTTTATTTTTAATACATTCATGGTTGTAAGCTTCATTCATCATCATAGGAAAACTGTGGTACACATTAATTACACTATATATAAAGGAGATACCAAATATTTGCCTCATGAATTTAACACATAATTCTCCTCAATACACTAATGAATTTACCTTGAAACATTAAGTATTACTTCTGAAGATAAGACTCCAAACTGAATTTTCTTATGGTCTGTTATCAGGACAAGAGATGTCTGGTATATTTCTCAATATGTTGTAAGCCTTTCAGTATCAAAGCCTTATAAGTATGTTAAAACTATGGCTCTTTAATGTGTCAGAGACATTCAACTCATGTGTTAAATACTCCACAGAAGTCACCTCCAAGATTTCATTGTGACAGCGAGGCCTGAGATATGTACAGATTTCTTTTACCATATGTGATTTATCACATACATTTTTTAAAACACATTTCTGTTATTAAGACATATGTGATAGTACACTTCTGAAAATATGAATTGCTTTTGGCTAAAAGCCATGCACTAATAAGTTGAGTTGAATCTAACCAAGGTTGAAGTCTGTTAGCAAAGAGAGGGAATGAAAGAAACAAGAAACAGCAGCGGGGAGAGTGAACACAGGGGGAGAGAGAGAGAGAGAGAGAGAGAGAGAGAGAGAGAAAGAAAGAAAAAAAATTTTAAGTATAAAATTCTTCCCTGTTTATGCCATTTAACATTAAACAACATGGAGGTTGTCTTTCACAAATCAAGACCAGAATCCACTCTGCTTAGGAAATTACAGGTTTATTTAGGAACTGATCTATCTTACAGCTATGATGGTTTCATTACTTAAAATGAAAAATAGCCATGAAGATTTTCCTAACCCTGATGTTTGGACATTAGTCATTTATTCCTCCAATGGATATTTGTTTAGGATATACAACATTCAGGGAACTGTGATAGATGCTGAGGTAATTAAAAACAAATTTGACGTAGGCCTTAAACTCAAGGAGCTCAGAGTCCAGTAGGAGAAAAAAAAACTGATTTATAAAAACTAAATACAAGATAGAAAGCTATTTGTTAAGTAGGTAACAGATAGGTTACTAGGAAGCTCAGTGGAGAAAAAGTGCTTCTAGTTAACACTATCAGAGATTCAGAGGTCAAGAGCGACAATAAGAAGAGACTTTGCATCAGCACTTTTGGACCTTTGGTTTGAGATACTGATGCTGAGGGATAGTAGGGGAATGTGAGGAACCCAGGCTGCCCAAAGTTATGCAAGATGTAAAATGCCATGTTGGAACTATGGCAGAGAAGAAATGGTGGCTTAGAGCACTCAAGGCTTATCCAAATGCAAGAGATTCACTTGCTGGCATCAAATACCATTGAAGAGCTCTTGTTGCTGAATGTGAATAATCAACTAGTCTACTAATTATTAACCATTAAAGACTTGATAGACCTGATTTCTAGTCTTGAGTCGAATATTACCTGGCAATATGAAATTGGACATACCCCTTCCTTGTGACAGGTCTCAGCCACATTGCTGAAATAATCTTTCCACATCTTACAAATAGCCAAAGCTTTAAAGCCTATTTTAATACTATGCTTATTTTGGAACAATATTTTAATCACTTGTTATAGATTCATACATGCATATATATTATAGGTGTTGCACATATAATAAATCTGTGTTTTTTCTTACACAGATGTGCACACAATCACAAATAATGGCTTTCTCCTTCATTTCTGTCTGGTACATCTGTGAATGAAGGACAAGAATTTGTATCATTAGAGTTTTAAAGAGATATGTTTGGTAGAATAAAAGTATATCTCCATGGATGTTGGGCAAAGCCTTTGAAATGGTCCCTTCTGACCAAATGTAACTTTGTAGTAGGAGTCCCTATCTCTTATGATCCTCTTGGACACGTGTACAGCACATGAAGAATGTCAGCAGTCACCACATTGATTTAGAATAAGAATGCAGTTGATACCGAACTGTGTTTTTGCTGAACATTAGTCTTGCGGGATTTTGTGCTTTACAGAAGGCTTCAGCACTGAGGAGGCTTGGCATACACCCTCACATCCCTTGCCTGGAGCATCACTGTGCACATTCACATATTTGTTCAGGCTCAAAGAAAGTCTGTGGAAAGAATTCTATTTGGTTTTGTCTTACCCAAGGTTTCCCAAATGTATTTGACCAAAGGGCATCTTTAACCAGCAGAGTAAATGTGTCATCAAATGCAAAATTAGATGCTCAACTCCATATGAAATAAAATGATCACATGGAATCTTTGACTCTCTAGGTAGTTTTAGAAACCTAGTGCTCCAATGATTCACATTCAATCTTTAACAAGGTATTTGAAATAAACACATTATTTTAAAAGGTAACCATAGGGGCCAGCACTGTGGCGCAGTAGGTTAACGTCCTGGCTTTAAGTGCCAGCATCCCATATGGGCGCTGGTTCAAGACTCGGCTGCTCCATTTCCGATCCAGCTATCTGCTATGGCCTGGAAAAACAGTAGAAGATGGCCCAATTCCCACCCACGTGGGAGACCCCGAAGAAGCTCCTGGCTCCTGGCCTCGGATCAGCACAGCTCTGGCCATAGCGGCCAATTGGGGAGTGAACCAGAGGATGGAATACCTCTCTCTCTCTCTCTGGCTCTGCCTCTCCTCTCTCTGTGTAACTCTGACTTTCAAATAAATAAATAAAAAATAAATAAATAAATAAATCTTTAAAAAAGAGGTAACCATAGAAAGAAAAAAATCCTCCAAGATATTATCATATAATATCTCCTGCATCTCTAATGATTTTTATGGATTGAGTATGTCAGAGGCTCAGTCCTCAATGACAGGAAAATTTGAACATGGATACATCTGAGTGGCATAGGTAAAGTCCAACAGACTCTAGTGAGCCTTATCAGAGCAGCAGATGAAATGCCTGGTCCACTCATTTCATGACAATAAGGCGCCCACACCAATGTGCTCCTTACCATCTTGCCAGGCCTCCAGTCAATCCCTTATCAGCTCTGGCCATTTTAAGGGTAGTTAATGCAAATATAGCCATTATATCTCTTTCTAAGCAGCTTCTTAAAATGATTTGAGCTCTTTATATTATTCAGATAGCTACAGTTGGATGCCTGAATTTGCAAAAATCATCCTCACAGCTAATGAAACTTGCACAAATTTCCAGATACCTACCTTTTCATTGTCATTTGGGATTGTATCATCCACGTGACCTCAGATGAGACAACCGGGACTCAAAAAGCAGACTGCCTAGACCACCCCCCCCCATTTCCAGAAACTTTACTTTGCACTCATTGCTTCTAAGTGACACATACTCTCATTTTCAAACTTGTTATTGCTATTTAAAGACATATTATCCAACTTTATGTAATGGTTTATTGTCTCAAAGCACAGCACCAAGTGTATCAAAAGTTAATGGATCATCAAATTTGCAGAAACTAGCAATTATGCTAACTTCAATTATATTAACTTTTTATCTGTAAGAAAGGGTTTCTTCAAACGTTTGATCACATTAGTTGCCTAGCTATCATAACTCATCTTTGCAAGAGTTTGATGAGAACGTTATCTCTTTCAGTGGTAAATGAACACCTAATAATCATGAGAATTAAACAGAAAGCACTCGTTTATTGTTGAATCTGAGGAATCTCAAGTAAACTGGCAAATGTACAAATGTTTTCAAAGGAAATTAAGCCACATTTTCTAAGCAACAACATTTATAAAACGCAACCTGATCCCAGTGTTATTGCTGACTCTGTACTTCTTAATGTTTGCTGCTTAGACAAAAATGGACAATTCTGTTTCATTTGTTCACATAAAGAAGCTCAGTTTTTAGTACATAGGAATGACACCAATAATCTTACTTTAACTTTAGCGTTTAGTGACTTTCAGAAAACTGTGAAAACCTCAGAAGCATGTAGCTAATCTACCAGAAGTTCAGGAACAATGTATACATTTGTTCTTTTAACTAACATTAATTGTGTACCTATAACATGACAGGCTCAGGTGATAGAGAGCTGAGTAAAGTGAGATCCTTGCATGCGAAGTCCTCACACTTTAATAGGGAAACAAACGAGTCATTCTACTGCAGCATAGACAGGTTCTGTGATTGAACATGTACCACATCATGTGGGGGCACATATGAAGCACTAATCAACTGGAGCAGGTCTTCCCTATGTCAGCAGAAGTTTCCCAGTGAACAGCAGGGGTGAGCCCATTCAAGAGCACTGAAAAAACACTTTCAAAAGCCCAAAAAGGCAAAAGCAGATGCTGGCTTGTGAACAATGTCTCATACTTGGAGGTGGCTTAGGAGAGGGAACATGTTTCACAGTATTACAGAATACCAATTTTGTGAGTTGTATTCTAGAAAAGAAAGTAGTTGGATGTACCAGGTTACCTAAAGCATCACACTGCCAAAGATTTGTACCCCCAATTTAGCATTCAGAGGAGAGAGTACAAAGTGAGCAAAACTAAGAAAATGCTGGAAATAATTGTTTTATTCTAGAAAGTTATAGGTTAGAGTTGGTTAAGGATTATAAGGTAGTCTTTTAAAACTGCTTGCAAAGAAATAGACATATCAAATCCTTTCTGATTATATCTGGCTAATCCTTCTCTGTGGACCTTTTTATGTAAATCTTAGCTTATGTAGAGTTCTTCTAGGCATCCAGCTGTTCCCCTGTGGTTTCTTGGATCCTTGATTTTTTTCTTACATTTTTTTTCTTTCACTCAGTGCTTTTCACATTATTCAAATGTCTAGGCTACACTCTGATACAGTATTTTAGGTATGGCATATAACACTATTATTTTAGCTTCATTGTTTGGAATTTATGTCAAAAACCTAAAATTTCTTTCTGAATGTACTTTTTATCAGCCTAATATGTAAGCACAGGAGGGCTATTAATATATCTAGCAAAATGATACATGCTCCAATTGTAACTACACACTGGGTTCCAAATAGTAAATCACGCTGCCATTGATTTCATAATGGATCCAAAGTCAAGAGCCAGAGGAAATAAATTTTTATTTGGGGGACTCTCAGTTTGGCAGAGTGGGACTGAGAATTGTAGACATGGCCCATTTTGACCAGGGACTGAAAAAGGAACCACATAGTTTCTTCGTTCTTAGGCTTTTGCCTAAACCAATGTCAGTTTTCTAGAGAGCCAACATTTTTAAAAGTAAATCATTCTTCTGCAGGAAAGCATTCCATTTGTAGAATTTAGAACGTACAGATAGATTTGCATGTCATTATAATCCAGATTTTATATGCACAATGTATTTTTATATGTGAGAGCAATAGACTGTCATCCACCATAGTAACTGAAATCCAAGGCAGAATTTTTGCTGATGATGAAGCAGGCTGAGACAGCTATAGAGAAGTTCTCACATCTTTTTCTCAGCTCTCATCCTCCTATCAATGTTTTGATTGCCTTCCATCTCCCCTCAGCACCATATTCTCACAAGTGTGTTCCACATATGTAGGTAAACATTTCAGAAAAGTCTTGTTGATTTTTACCTTTGTTTAAGCAGCCTTATGAAATACACAATTGTATTTCTCCAAAGAAGCCTGGCAGGGAAAACCCCAGGCATCCAAATAGCTCATTCATACTCATTCATTTTTGCATTATAAAACACTGCTGCATGCATTGCTGGGAATCTGCTAGTAATGACATCTTCACATAGAAATACAAATTTAGTCATCTCTCTCGTACTAACTTCCAACACTAAATGAGTAACAGTTTAACTTCACTCAAACCATGATGCAAGGATTCCCAATAGGAATTTGACATGATTGAAATAAGAATGTAGAGGATAATGTTTAAATAAAATAAGGAACCTACTATTTATAAGCACAACATAAATATTTGTTTACATATGTGATATCACCAGAAAATGCTGTGTGTTCTTAAATTAATGCCCACATGTAGGCTGTCCTGTAGGGACAGAGCAGAGTGCAGCTGTTCCCTTCTTGTAGTGACACTATGGTAAGTGCAAAGCCTGCTGAGACAGCCCTGTGGAGAGTACAGTCAAAACAGGTGTGAGATTCTTCTGCTGTTCCTTAGTGATGGGTGGGACACCTTGGAATGTGGTTTCAACTTTTGTAAACTAGTCCCAAGACAATGACCCAGAGACTTGGAGATTGACAAAAGTGGTCAGTTAAGGTGAGTAATGTGGACAATGATTCAAAATGAGAGTGATTGTTCTTTTTTGGATAGTGTTTGACCTGAAGATGAGTTTTATAAGGGCTTTAAGCAACCACTTCAACATAGACACTCCACTACCCTTCTCCTTACTTTATTTTTTTCCTCTTCAGCAATAATCATCATACTCTACCTATCTGTCTGCAGTTTGAAGTGTCACCTCCCACAAGAATGTAGAGGCCATAAGAGTGAAAACTTTGTTTTAGTCACTTCTGGAAGCCTAGCATCTCTAATGATAGCTCTTTTGTAGCAGGATCTCAATAGCTTGCATGAATGAGTGCAGGTATCTATGATTTGAAGTTCAACCATCCGACTTCAGTATCATTTTAGTCTTAAATTGTACTCCCTTTGGACAGCCAATTGCTGAACTAATTATTCCTCATTATGTGAATTACTGACTTTTCCTAGAAAAGAATCAGGCTTTTCTTAAAACAGACTATGCTCCATATTGGTTTTACTATGAGACATTTATATAAAGTTATTCAGTTAGTCTTATAGTCTTTCTAGAACTTCAGTTTTATCCCACAGGTAATTATTCTGATCTGTTCCCACCTTCCTCCTCAAGTAATACCAGAGAACCTCAAAAAGTTCAAGGGAAGCACATGTTATGAAGAAACTATGCATGGGATTCAAATGTTTTTACACCAAAATAAATTTATCTTTTAATTCCATTTTCCATGAACATTTTGAAAATACCCTTATATTTCCACTATTGATTTTGAAGAATAGGTACAAGGATAAATTGGTCAACCTTCCTATGGGTGGCAATTATGCATGGGCAGCCATGTTTGAAGTCATTAGGTGTTGATAATAATGACATAAGGTAAATCTTTGCCACAAATGTCACTATGTTCCTAAATCTGTATATATGATGAATACATGAAACTTGTATAACTTAAATAACATTTTAAAAAGAAAATATAATAATTTTACCAACCTGAAAAAAGGTCATTAACTTAACAGCTGATAACACATGCTGTTTCCCAGTTTTGAAAGACCATCTTAATGCTCAGGGATAAGCAGGATTAGACACATGGCAGCCAACGCCAACACATTCACATTTGCCCTCTTCTGTGAGTGGAGTCTTGTAAGGTGTCCAGCGCATAACAGATCTTCCCAGGCAGACGAATCAATTCATTCACAGGCTTTTATTGGGGTTCTGCTCCTGGGCGAAGTTCCCCGGTACCAACAGAGCAACAGAGCAGGGGCAGGGGAAGTCGCGCGTCAGAGATTGGGAGGGCTCCTTTTATAGATTCAGGGCATGGGGGTTAAAGGTTGAGGCGGGTCTGATCCTCATTGGTTGACCTTTAGGCACCCGCAGGGACCTTGACAAGGACTTTTCTTCCCAGCAAGTCCAGGTAGGGACCTCTCCATTCCCGGAAGTATAGGCCTGCCTTCCTTGTGGATCCCAAAGCTACCAAGTCTGAGATGCATCTGATCTCCCATTTCTCCTTCCTGCTACACCTCACTATCACAGGATGAAGAAGCATTTGGTAGCTTTGCCCATTGGCCAATAGATACATAAGTTAGATGCCTACAAAGTGGAGAGCTCTAAGGGAGTTGTCCTTCAGCAACAAGGCTTGACACAGAACAGTTGCAGAGGTTTCTAGCCAGAAGAGTACCCAGAATAACCGCAGAGAGGCAAAAAAAAAAAAAAAAAAAAAAAAAAAGCTTTCTTTCAATTCATGTTCTTTTAATGTATAATTAAAATCTTTAGTTACATATCAGTGATACAGTAAAAAAAACTCTCACTTCATATTGATAAGTACAAAAGAAACTAAAAAGTAAGGTAATGTATCAGGAAATAGCAGTACTACAAGGTTAGTTTTGCTTCATACAGCATTTTCTAGAAGTGAGTTGTGTGATCTCCTCACTTGGAGATTATTCCTATGCTTACAATAACTGAGACTGATTTTATTGAAAAATCACATCTAGATGAGGCACATACTCTGGATGAAACCTTGCATAGGACAAGCTGGCCTCGGGTGGAAGTGGCACATTATTCATGATGGCACAATTTGAATTTCCAACCTTTCTGTCCATTCATGCTACACATTCATTAGCAACTCTTCAGATGGGGTAGAATGACTAGGCATATTAGATAATTGTTTTGGAGACTTATTGACTAACAAATCTGTAATAAAATTATAGCTGTTTACATGCACATTCGATGTTTTATTAGTATTGGTAGGACTCTGTTGTTTTTACTTCAAATACTTAATGTAATGCTATTTTTAATAATGGACTGAGACACTCAAAGATGCTGATGGGCAGGGCAGAATCATGGAGAATAGGATGAGGAAAAGAAGATGGCAGTATGGAGTAGTGAAGCCCTCATTCTGCATTAGTAGCTAGGACTCATCAATCAATCATTTCCTGCTTATTGGCTTTTTTAATTATAAAAAGAATCCAAGGTTATCTTGGCAGTACAGTGCAGCACAGCTAACCATGAGATGAGGAGACCCAAATTCAGAAGTGTATTCCAGCTCCCAAATTCCACCAAGTGTAAACTAAATATTATAAATGGAATACATTAAGCCATTTAGGAGGGAGGAAGGGGAAGAGGAAACAGAGACCTCTGGTAACTTTCAGATGACATTAACTCTGCAGGCTGGAGGACAGTTACTCAAAAGCTGAGTTGATTCACAATGATGGGAGAGTTGGAAGAAACACCAGGATAAGAGAGGGAAACAGCAAATCTCATTGAACTACATTTAAAGGTACTTCAAAAATTGCATGGAAAAATAGAATTAAAGGTTAAATTTATTTTAGTGCACAAAATTTCTGAAATTAATGCATATAAGGGGTCTTAAAAATTTCACAGAAAATGCGTATTATGAAAAATGTGCATAATTTCTAAATTTTTTGCACCAAAATTAATTTATCTTTGAATTTCATTTTTCATGAACCATTTGAAGTGCCCCTATAATACATCTAGCCCTTTACTTCTTGGTAAAACCTACAAGGAGAAGATTCAAAGATAACCTTGTTGTGTTGCTGTTAAAAATTTCTGCTTAGACCACACACAGAGAGACACTAAAACCTTGTTTAGAAATTATGTGCCTTGTGCATTCTTCTAGATTTGTAATAATTCAGACATTTATGTAGACACCAAAGTGTTCTATGCTAATTGGCTGATACCCTTCTTTTATGAATTTTCTGTCCATATTATTACTATTATATTCTTTATCCAAGAAAGCAAAAATAAAACAATTCTCAGGACCTAACAGACACACAAAGCTTTTTAATTATTATTTAAGTGGCACATAGCTTAATACTTGGGTTTCAAGCAATCAACAATCAACCTTGTGGAATAGCACTGTAACTCAGTTCCCAATGGGCATAACAGAGATGATTAGATATATTGAGTTCTTTGTGTTATTCAAAGAAAGAAGAATCTCATACACTTTGGTGTTAGCTTCCTTTCACTTCATTTCAATTTTCAATAACCAGTGTCATCACATGTAACAGTTTCTTTATAATGAAATTTCATGTCAAATTGGATTTGTCTTTCAAGTGAAAACATAATCTGAAGCCTTCTGAAGTCTTATCCTTGAAATAATTTTTACTGCTACAAAAATCTTATATTTTATATGTATTTCACTGAAGTGAGAATAATATAGCAAACAAATAATAAAATTTAATTTCTATATTTGAAAAAAAATTATAGTTTTGACTTTGATATTTGACAGGTCTAGGAAAAGAGGTTCTCTAGTTAATCAAAATAATTTTAACAGACCTACCACATGTAGAGAGAATGTTTCTCAAGGAATTAGAAGACAATGAATACACTTAACAAGAAACAGTGTACTACATAACCTAATCTTTGATGATTTAGAAAGACCATACAAGACTATCACTGCAAATAGTTCTCATTGTGTCATTTGTTCAGAAATGCTGGTTACTCAAAATTTGTAGATACTTATATGCAATCATGCTCAGTCTCATTCTCACTTGTTTCCAGTCCTGCTCCTGGGTTTGGTAGATCAGTGTAGAATCACTTGTTTGTTTGTTTTTTTTTTCCTATGCATTTTCTACTACCTCAGCAAAATTGATAGTCAATCACACAGTGATGGGAAAAACATTGTGGCAGTGTCTCTTTTGTCTATATAAGATTTACCTAGACAGATGCTCTTTAAAAAAATCTATGTGAAGACAGTTGATTTGGGGTGTTTTGTGGTAGGTTATTTAGAAAAGAACTTCCCCAAAGTTTTTTAATGGTACACACCACAGAAATTCAGATATACTGTTCCTTGTAACTCTTGGTATGACAGGCCTAGGAGCACTAAAGCCTCTTGACTTCTTAGTTTATCCTGGCCTACTATTGCAATCCTTCCCTATGTGGACCAATATGTGTAAAAGGTTATGGAATAGTATCCTGGGGTTTTGATGTTGTGCATTCATGTTAATTTTTTTAAAGATTAAAATGTTATAAAATAAGGCACTCAGATAGTAAAAGATATAATGTCTTGATTCTATTCCATCAGCCCATTTTATGGGCTAATTCAGCATTTCCCAAGGTATTTTCCATTAAGTAGTGTTCTGAAGGATGTTAATATATATTGTGCAGGAAGACAAAACACATGTGTGTGGGCATGCCAATATGTTTTGGTGGAGAGTTTTCAAATAACTATGTGGTATGGTGGGTTAAAAGTTTTCTTGGGGCAGGCATTTGATGCAGCAGTTAAGATGCTGGGGTGGGACTATCTCTATCTCTTGTCTGTTATCTCCCTGCCTCTCAAAGGAATGAATGAATGAATAAAATAAATATTTTAAAAAGCTTTCTTCTGGCCGGCGCCGTGGCTCACTAGGCTAATCCTCCACCTGCAGTGCTGTCACCCGGGGTTCTAGTCCCGGTTGGGGCACCAGATTCTGTCCCGGTTGCTCCTCTTCTGGTCCAGCTCTCTGCTGTGGCCCAGGAAGGCAGTAGAGGATGCCCCAAGTGCTTGGGCCCTGCACCCGCATGGGAGACCAGGAGGAAGCACCTGGCTCCTGCCTTTGGATCAGCACAGTGCTGGCCATAGCGGCCATTTGGGGGGTGAACCAACGGAAAAAGGAAGACCTTTCTCTCTTTCTCTCTCTCACTAACTCTGCCTGTCAAAAAAATAAATAAAAAAAAAAAGTTTTCTTCTAAGTGAAATTTGAGACCTTAATATTCTAGTGTACATTGTGCATCTCTTACAAGGAGAATATAGTTTACTTCAGTGTTTCCTATGCCTGTTTGACCCTGGCAGCTTTATTTCTATGGAATACCAGAATCTACTTTGATACACACTGGGATGAGTAGAGCTGGGCTGCATTAGTAAATTTAATTCATCAATGGGTTAAGCAAAGCAATTCTTTGGTGAGCCTACCTTGCTGAGTTAGAAATTAAAAAAAAAAATCTTTCACTAATATGTTATTGGTATTTGTAGCAACTGGGGCACATTTCTGGAAGGTTCACCAGTCTACCACAGGAATGACCAAATTGGACAGTGGTCCTGAACAGCCTTCAAGCCACAGACTCACTGCAAGCAGGAAATGTGAACTATAAAACTTGAGAGTTATGACTAAATGAATTAGATGATTACAAATGCCCATATTGTGTAGGTCAGCATCTCCTATAATGTCTAATTCTCTGTTACAGCTTTTTCCACTGTAAACATATAAAGTAGACTTCTTGAAAGGGTTACATAATTTCTAAACAGCTTTATTGGCATATATTCACATACCATGAAATTCATAAATTTTTTGGCCTTCAAAATTGTACTTCAAAACCCCAGTGCTATGAGGTTCTTTGCGTTTTTTCCTCTCTTGGAAGCCCCTCTCCATGCCGCTCTGGCTGGAGGTCTTTCATTCTAATACATCATTGTAAATCTCAAAAAAATTAAAATGTACAATTAATTGGCTTATGTTATATTTACTTACTTTTACAACTATCACAACAGTTTCAGAACATTTCCAGCACTCCTAAAGACCACTTCCCATTTCTCCCTCCCACAGGCCCTGGCTATTAATCTTTCTATCTCTATGAATTTGCCTATCCTGTATATTTCATGTAAGTGAAATTATACGATATGTGACCTTGGTGTCTGGCTTCTTTCACTTAGCATGCTCTCAAGTTTCCTTCATGTTTTAGCATGGGTGAGAACAAGTAGTTAACTCTAATTAGGGAATGTCCTAGAGGGGAAAACGGTCTTTCTTTTTCTACATTGCAAATTTATATCAAAGGGGAATTGGATAGTATTCTATGTATGTTGAAAGATACTGAAACGGAAGTAGTTTATAACATGATACGTTCTGATGCTTAAAATAAAATGGTCGTATTATGTGGAGCCTTCTCAAAAGCATTTAACATTGTGTGGATTGGTTTTTAATAAGCTGATGCTAAGTATATACACTGTGTTTTGATTCTGTAAGCTGTTCATCCTACTTGCAAAACAAAGAGGCAGAGTGGCTATTATATCACATGCCTAAATTTTTCTCATCCGTGTTCTTACATCTTGGCAGTTTCCTATAATTTTATGAAATATTTTAATATGGCAAAGTCACTTCAATTACACAGTCATTATAAGTTTTGCCAAGGTTGAGTATGGATCGTTTTGTGTTCATTAGAGCACAAAATTAGAATTTTCATTGCTGCAACTGTAAACACTGTTGACTCAAAGGATTCAAGCATTTCTCATAAAATCTTGGATAACTGATAATTGGTCTTTTCCCTATTTCCCGGCATATTTTAATTTTTAAAACTACTTTCTGGTCCCTCTGCCCATGGCATATTTCTTTTGGCCTAGAAGATGAATAAGTGAATTTCTTCCAAATACATGCTGTTGCACACAGTGCCTGAACTAGTGGGCACAGAGACCACTGTCCCCAGAGTCAGTAAAAAGAGAATAAATTATTTCTTTAATTCCCTCAGTTTTAGTTGGCCCAAAGTCTGGCAGTTAGACCTGAGTAAGTCTGGAAAAACCATCTGGCATACCTACATCTGTTCTCACATTTGCCAATCAGGATTTATCAAAAATCAATGGCTCAAAAACATGAAGCTCTTAAGAGGTGCTAATTTGTGGCTAAAGAATAATTCAAATGCAGCACCATTTGGTCCCCATGGAGTGTGGTTTTGATTTTTTGGAATTCAGTGAATCATCCTCCTGCTGTCTTATATTTTCTGTTAAAATAAGAAAAATTAGAAAGTAGTTCATATCTAAAGACCTTCTTTCCATACCCATCTTATTAGATATTGGAATGACTTTGTAAAGGATTTTAGATTAAGTTGTTACTATCTATTAATGGGTACTCACACATTCGTGATCTCTTCCTAGTTGTTAGTGTGTTTCTAGCAAAATGCCAACACCTGATTCTGTTTCTCACTTTCCATCCCTTTTCCCAACCTTATTCTTGACACTAAAAGTCAGTCACCTATGAAAAGCCCCTTCCATCTCTCTCATTTCCCTAATCAAAGGGGAGATGGCATACTTTATTCATGGCAATGCTTCCTCTTTGCCAAAGTGTATTCTCTTGCTTCAAACTCAAAACAGCTCATTGACTTGTGGAGGAGGTTCAATAGCCATTGGCGCAGGAACATGTTTATTATTGGAAGCACATGATTCTGCCAAATTTCACTGACAGATTCTGAAGCTGGAACATGCTACTGGCTGGCAATCTTTGGGCATTAATGTTCTTTGGCCCATGCCATGTTCTTTGTTATACAGGTGCCTCTTATAAAGTACATAGTCATTTTTACAATAATAAACCAAATAACGAATCTGAAATGGGTGGAATCTATACCATGATGGCCCATATGTAATAGGGTGAATTATATTTTAATACATTTAGATTTTTTTATAAGTATGTAGTTTGAGGATTAAGATGGTTTACCTTTGTACCTCACATGTCTGGCACAAGCAGGTTTGGCCTTCAAATGGCAAAAGCCCTTGTTAAAAGCTGGATTCCCTAATAAAGCGTTCCTCAGTAGTGCCTCTAAGATCAGTATTATATGTTGGTCTAAGTGAATTATTACTAAACTCTACTACTGTTCTGGAATCAGAAACAGAAAACTACCAAACAATATATAACTCACTATTAAGTAAAAAATAAAGCATGTGTGATCGATAAAATACGGACATATGTTAAAAATCAAAGTGTGTATTCGCAGAGTAGAACGAGGTCCCACCGATACAGCATAGGGAATTGAAAAATACTTCAACTCCTATGAAAATACATGACTATCTACTTTGTGGGATGTATATAGTCTTTGCCTGTAAGGGTTTTATTCTCTGTGAGGGAATCCACAGTGTACCAAATACTTCTTCCCACGGGATCCCAAATCACTTTCTAAATCCAACAAAAAGCTTTTTCGATTGCATATGTTTATGAGGCTGGTGAGTATTAGACCTTAGGAGGAGAACTGTTTGAGTATATTTGTTACAGAAAAGGGAAGTCATATGGGTTTGTCTGGCTCTCTTTAACTTTTGTGTAAATGTAGAATATGTCCAATTGGAGCCACAGCATAGATTCTGGAAATTCCTAAAGATAAATGAGGCCTAATTATATTTAAAACTTCAGTCCTATTGATATAGATAATGACATTAGAAATGATCACTAGATTTTACATTTCTTTCTATAAAAAGTGAATTGAGTCTCAGGTTTGTATATCTTGTAGGAGACTCAACAACTCTTAGAATAACAGGGTGAATACAGGAACTCAAATTATAAAATTCTTTGTGTGCATTTTGATTTGCTTCAGGAACATAATTAATGCCCACACATAGTGATTAAACCTACCAGCTAATGAAAAAAACTAGTGAGATCGTGAGACTTGTTGAAAATCTATTATGTGCATGTTTGTGTTTGTATACACTTTCAGCAAACATTGGTTTTCTGTCACTGAAGGCAAATCTGTTTAGCTTCAAGGTTCTTATCTGCACCCCATGACTTCCATCTAGATGAACAATGCTTGATTTTATGGGATTATGAAATTGGATATAACTTAGCCAATTAGTATCTCTTCCAAGGAAAGCATTCTGCATGAGTTGATGCACTTGAATGGGAATGTTTTGTGTGTCTACTCAGCTAGACACTTTAGGGGATGCCAAAATGAGGATGCCAACATCCACCCACAGGAGCATTAGAGTTTATGCAGGCAAGGAGGTGGGTTCAGATACACAGATGCTCCTACTTTCAGATAGATGCCAAACCAAGTGTGATAACAGAATCATTCTTAAAATGTTAGAATCAGTCCAACACTTCCCACAAATCCTGCTGATTCCAACAACCTTTGGGTAACATGGGCTTACACCATTTCTGTGGAATTCTAGTTTCTGTGCTCTTCATCTATCTCAGATTTTCCAGAAGGCACTTTGTAGTCTATCATAAAACCACCAAGTCACATATCCTCAATAAATAAATACATAAGACACTTGTACACATATCAAATCTAACATTCTATTATACAGTGAAGAAAAGTAGATCTACATGATATTGAGTTGAATTATTATAATGATTTTCTTTTCAGAGAAGCTGTCCAGTTTGCTTCCATTTCATCCTGAATCAAAAGAAGTGTGTCGGGGGCTGGAAAGTGCATCAATTCTATGGCTCCAAGTGATTAAAATCCTGCCTAATCTATGCATCCTAATCTATTATCTACTAATGTCTAGCTTCCTCTCAATGAACAGCTATAGGGAGAAATTTGAGAATATACGGTTGTCCCCTGCACTGAGATCTCAAAGAAATAATCATAAGGACATGACGTTGTCTTTTCATTTTTAGAGTAAATTTTACAGATTGAAAAAATAATTTGAATGTCTAACCAGTTTATAAAGAGTCTCTCACACACAGCAATAAATTAATGTATGTTTAAATGAAATGAATATAAGAACTATTAAAAACTGCCTCAGAATTTAGGACAGCATTTCTACAGTGAGGCAGAGGCTAGAGTAGTGATGAGCACAGTCTCCAATGTCTCGGTTCAGTTCTCAGTTCTGACATGTCCTCATTGGGTAGCTTTAAGCAAATTGCTTCTTCTCCTTTTTCCTTCACTTCATCATCTGTGTCAGGAATAGTGATAGAACATACCTCATGGGGTTGTGATAGAAATTAAATAAATTGATATGTGTAAGGTACTTGTAGTGGTATAGCTATATGAGCATGTGCAGTGACATTCATCCCTGTACTGAATAGCCTGCCATCTGAGGTCAGTAGTAAGAGCTCCATATCTAGTATATGAAGACCTGGATTTGAAATCTTGTTAGGAGCAACAGGGGACAGAATCTGGTGCCCCAACCGGGACTAGAACCCAGGGTACCAGCGCTGCAGACGGAGGATTAGCCAAGTGAGCTGCGGCACCAGCTGCCATGGTTTCTAAATGAAGATGTAGCGTATGGAGACTACAGAGTGGAATTTATAGCTCATAATTATAGAGGATATTCAGTAAAGTCCATCTTGCTAGTGTTCACAACAATACACTCCTTCCCACATCAGAGTATTGCCAAATTGCAGTGACCTCTTCACCATTTTCCTGGTGACTGAACCGTGCACACCACTTCAATTCAAGTTCATTGATTTTTATTTATTGGTGGATCTCTTTCAATGACCTCTTAGAGTGAAAGCATCAAAGTCACGTGGGAAGTATAGCCTATGAGTTTTCCCTCAACACTCAAATTAAGAACTATATGATGTATTCAGTTAATGCCTTCCTCATAGCTCTGTTTTTTTTTTAACTTTTATTTAATAAATATAAATTTTCAAAGTACAGCTTTTGGATTACAGTGGATACCCCCCCCCATAACTTCCCTCCAACACACAATCCTCCCATCTCCCACTCCAACTCCCATTCCATTCATATCAAGATTCATTTTCAATTATCTTTATATACAGAAGGTCAATTTAGTATATATTAAGTAAAGATTTCAACAGTTTGCACCCACACAGAAACACAAAGTGTAAAGTACTGTTTGACTACTAGATATAGCATTAAATCAAATTGCACAACACATTAAGGACAGAGATCCTACATGAGGAGTAAGTGCACAGTGACTCCTGTTGTTGACTTAACAATTGAAACTCTTGTTTATGGTGTCAGTAATCACCCTAGGCTCTTGTCATGAGTAGCCAACACTATGGAAGCCTTTTGAGTTCACCAATTCTGATCTTATTTAGACAAGACCATAGTCAAAGTGGAAGTTCTCTCCTCCCTTCAGAGAAAGGTACTTCCTTCTTTGATGGCCCCATTCTTTCCACTGGGATCTCACTCACAGAGATCTTTCATTTAGGTCATTTTTTTTTTTTGCCAGAGTGTCTTGGCTTTCCATGCCTAAAATACTCTCATGGGCTCTTCAGCCAGATCCGAATGCCTTAAGGGCTGATTCTGAGGCCAGAGTGCTATTTAGGACATCTGCCATTCTATGAGTCTACTGTGTATCACGCTTCCCATGTTGGACCATTCTCTCCTTTTTGATTCTATCGGTTAGTATTTGCAAACACTAGTCTTGTTTATGTGATCCCTTTGACTCTTAATCCTATCATTATGATCAATTATGAACTGAAACTGATCACTTAGACTAGTGAGATGGCAGTGGTACATGCCACCTTGATGGGATTGAATTGGAATCCCCTGGCACGTTTCTAACTCTACCGTTTGGGGTAAGTCCAATTGAATAGCTCTGTTTATTACCAATTATTTTAAGGTCATTTCACCTTAAGACCTAAGACCTCATTTTTTTAGTGATTGCACTTGAGGGTTTTTTTGTTGGTGGTTGTCGTGGTGAATTCTAATCATTGGTTTACTTTTTGGTTCCACTTTGAGTATTGTTAAGATTTTTCTTAATAGTATGCCTGAGAGTTTTACTTTTCAATTTATCCATAAACTAATCAATTCTGGAAAGAAGACAAATTGGGACCTTGAACATGAATATTTATTATGCTACTAGTTCTATGGTTAGTAAATTCTATTTGGAGATAGAGACAATGTGGCTGAGACAAGGTTTAAGAAGGAATCTGTCTCAGCAGAAACCTTACAACAGTGAAACCAATCTGTTTCATAATTTTTCTGTTTAAACAACCCCCCCAAATTTTTAACCACAGATCATTCTTTCCGTTCTACTTCCTTCACTCCATTTCGTTCTTTAATTTTACCATCTATTTCCTTTTTTGTTCTATTCCTGCTCCTTTTCTCTTTTATATTTCCTCCCTGTCCTTTCTTTTCTTTCATTTCCTTCTTCTCTGTCTTACAAATACTCTACTCACCAGATTCAAATTCAGCTTGGTTCTCATAAGATTGTAGATTATAGAACAAAAACAAAGATAAGTAGGGGCTGAACTAGAAATAAGAGGTTTCCAAACAACCTCTTGGACTTGGTCATTATTTTGAGCACTAAATTACAATTCAGTCCACAAGCAAAGAGATGTCCAATAATCCTCATTATAACCAGATGTTGACTTCTCTCTTGAGGGATGAGGAAAAATGTTTATGACAAAAGTACTGCAAAAGTCTCTACTTTTGGAGACCTGACAAATGATGTTATTATGTGTTCATATACTCACTACTGGATTGCAGTATGTCTGAATTAGCAATATTAAGGAAGTAGATCCAACTGTAATTTTTCAGATGGTATTTCCATGTGCTGCATTTCTAATATGAAAGCAATGGTGATTAGGGCTTCTTGTATTCTTAAACATGGTATCCAAGATCTCCACAATGGAAGCTTTGGTTCTGTTTTTCATAAGCTTCCCATTCTTTTTCATATAGAATACTTTATCTTAAATATAAACCTATCATCAGCTTTAACAAATCAATACCATAAGAGTGTGAAGTGGTCCCAAGTTCTCTACATGAGGGCATTTCACAATGAAAACAATTGAAAAAGAAGCTGCAATGGAATATCTTATGAGATAGCCATTTAGATCACAAAAGGGCCATAAAAGTCACAAGCAGTTTGTGCGAAGCAGAGTTCATAATATAACTGTACAGGACTTTCTGGGAAGAAAGAGGAAAATTGCAAACCAATTTGTGGTTATAGCTTTTTTTGTTAATTCTATTGGGATTTAAAACTTGTAAAAGGTAGAAACTTTTGCCAGCTTACATTATATAGAGACAATGTGGTAACTATCATCATAGCAGCCAAACAAACACCAATTATTTGAAACCAATAAAGTCTTTATTAACTTAAAGCAATTAGTGCTTCTTGGATTTATTTAACCACAGAATGGAAAGGTGCCACCCAAAACCATTTGTCACTAACAAGTTTGGGAGTTATCCCTGTATGTTACATTTAGATCTTTCAAAATCCTTTAGCAAATTATGAATGAATATTTGTGAAGTTCAGTAGATAACACAGTGACTCTGGATTTTGGAGCCGATGCAGACTCCAAAATGGCATGTGGAAGCAGACCTTGCTTGGTATTTTAATCTGTCAGACATCCAGCCACATCCGTGGTTTCAGGCTCTGCAGTCTCAGGCAGCCTTCTGAAAGCAATCACAGTAATAATTTCTGTCTATACTGGAGGCTTCTAGGAACTGTAAATTCTATATGCATCATCTCAAATCAGTTCAGCCTCTGTGCAAGCACTTACTATCTTTTTAGTGAGAAGGAAACTGAGGCCCCAAGATGTTAATAGTAGTTATGAATCAAACCTGTGGTTGCTTGGTTCCCCTACTTGGGATGAGTCAGTTGATGAGTCAGTTATGATCTGAGGCACACATCACACACATTTATCTACCTGGGCTCCCGTTGGCATTACCAAATTGAGATTTAATCTTTATGTTCTTCCAAACTGGGGAAAAGAGTTGACAGATCTCCTGCCTACCTATAATTCTGTGTTTCTTGCTCTAGCTTTAAATTAATCTTGCCAAAGAGTCAGGGAATCAATTATATTACAATTGCCAATCTTTTAGCATGAATCTTTATGATTCACTTTTGATTACAAACTAATGAACAGCCAATATACCCAGGTCTTTATCTCCTTCTGGTGTCTGCAATTAACATTTTTCTTTAAAGAGCAACATTCCATTAATAAAGATATACGTAGTGAAATTCCATCACAGTTGTACTCAATCTGATTTCTGCAAACAAATGGATAGTAATACTACCTCTTTTAATATCATTAGAAAACCTTACATCTCGCAATTATCTTCAGGTATTAGTGTAGCTGATACAAGGATCCAAGTATTTTTGCACCATATTGTGATTCATTGAAGTACTTTCTTCAAATGACAAAACAGATTGCACTGGGTGTTCTTGTCATCTAAGTAGCCTTTCTGATTCCAGATAGAAATATCTCTGTCTGTGTTTTGCAGAATCCTTGCTCACCCCAGGAATCCATACCTGAATGATACTCTCTGATGATGTCTCACTACTCTTAGCATAAAGGGAGACTGGCCAAGAACCTTTGCAGTGTGTGTTATCCCCTTCCTGACCTACAAAACCAAAGATGAAAAAGAAGCCTAGATTCCTATGCAGTCCAGAATAGTTTTGAAAGTCCCCAGGGTTCACGATCAGCTTCTGAAAGACCCTATAAAATGAGTTAAGCCGCAGTGCATGAGAGTGGGTGGGTAGCCACAGCATAGAAGGCTAAATGACACAAAGTAGCACACTTTCCCTGGGGGTGCAGGGTCGGATTGCATCATAACTTCATGCAGAACTGTGACGTGAAAATCCAGGTGTCATACATGAGTCTTTCTGACACTGCTGTATTCAAGTTCTCTGATTTTGAGCTAGTCTAGTTCCCTCCAGGGACATCAGTTTCTTCGTGGACAAATGGTTATTAGTAAAGTGGGTTTATACTCTCTGCAACTACTTCCCCAAAAGGTTCCTTCCAGGAACAGAGAGAATGTTCTTGGTTCAAATAATTTGTAAACTATAAGAAACTGTAAACTAACATGCAAGTATGCATTATCACCATAAATTAGCTGTAGAGGTAGGTAAAATATCGACTCTCCACACACTTTGACCTGCAGTAAACAATAGGAAGTATCTTACGTGGCACTAGAGAATATGCCATGTATCTGGAAGACTTTTCACCCTGAACCACATTAGCTCCTCTTATTTAAGGGGGGAAAGGACCAAATTGGTGGTTTTGGTAGGGATTGGAGTTATGCACAACACTTGCTATTTCTATGCAGGAATGGATTTTCTTATGGGCTCTCAAGAGACTTATGTGTCCCAGAGCATGGACCACTGAGAACCGGTGGCATACTCTGTCCCAATATTCCTTCCCCAGCTAGTGTTCATATCAAATGGCCAGGGTCAATTAGCAACAGTGACTCACCTACAACCCACTATGTCTCAAAATGCTCTGTCCTGTTTCCCCATTTACCATTGGAATTCTAACCTGCTAATTTGAATTGCATTTGTCCAAACCCTGTATGTACATCACAAATAAAGCAAGGATCTTTTGAGGCCTCTGGCTACCAGACCTGGAAACATGTCTGTCACCTTGTTCACTATTAACCTGCAGCTGATGGAGGCTTAAATAACACAGGGCTGCTGGTTTCATGGCCACAACAGTGCTATTTTGGCAGTTGCTTCCAGCTGACTTTATATATATCACTTGGGACAAGTGATATTTTTGAAAGATGCAAATGCCTCGGTGTAATGGGTCTCACTCATTTCACCAAAGACTGTATACATTTTGCAAGTGGTTGTCCAAAGATGAGCATTTAAGAATTCAAATGCAAGACATGTTTGTGATTTGCATTCTGAACACTGAGTTGTTTCACAGTATCTGCCCATTGCAGTACACTGATATTTTAAATAATATCTCTGCTTCTTAGAATAAAAGGAAAAAATGTGAAGGTTATAATAGCCATTATAACCCATTTATCAGAGTTGTGCAGTTATAAATAGTACTTCTTCAATTAATTTATAACCTTACCTATTGCATAATCACAAATCACACCACCTAGCATCTTCTAATTCGTGTTCTTTGCACTACTTTTATCATCTGTAAGACGTATGTTGTTAAGAAAGTTTATTAATGTGATTCAGAAAGACAAAGGCAAGTAACTTTTATTTTCCCTCATGATTGGTTTTATCCTGCTCCAGGTATTGCATTAGCCTCAGAAAGCAGTCGGTTTCTCTTTATGAAAAACATTAGAAATTCTGCCTTTTGTTTGACTGAGTGTTGGAGGACCAGCTCAGAATACTCTAGTGGGAAGGATCCACTCCAAAAAGAAAGGCATGGTAATCACTGTTGGTTCAGCCTTAAGCCCACTTATTTGTACTGTTAATTTGCTAACTTGTGTCATGGGGTCTTTATTTCTATAGCCTTTGCTGCTATTGCTACTAATGCTGACACCAGGAAACATGTCTTAGGCCTCATTTCGTCATCTTCAGTATGGAAATATGTATGTAGTAGACTCTATTGGAAGGCAAGATACTAGTACTCTCCTACCAAAACTGCCTTCAACTTGGCATGTCACTGTTGTCAAGTTCCTTATGTCCGAGCCTCACTGTATTCTTTTTTCAAGTAGAGGGATGAATGAGTGAGTTACTCTCCAGTTCTAGTTCTAAAAATTTCTATGTGGAATTTTATGTGTTGGATCTGTTCCTGAGAATGAATCATGTAACTGAAGGTACCACTTGTATAAGATTGGTTATGGTTGTGGCTACTTTATTTCCCAATTATTTTACAGATTGGAAGTGAGATCTACTTTTAATTTCTTGTGGTTTCACATTGAACTTCAAGCCTGTTGAGAGGACCCAATTCATCTTTAGGTTTGGAAAGATTGAGTCATTTGAGCACCTACCAGTCTTTTTGTTGTTCCTTTCTGCATAATAGGGAAGAGCCTTAGAGGTAGACAGACCTGGATATGGCTATTGGTTCTTCTCACTGTTAGCTCTGTGTTCTTAGGCAGACCTACCTGAACCTCAGTTTCAGGGAATGTTGACCTAGCTTAGGAGCCTTTCTTGCCCATCCTCTAGCATCAAACTCACATATACACACACTTATACTGTCTCCTCAGTTATGTTCAGTTGGGTTCTTAGTACTATTCTCCTTTCTTCAGAGAATTACTATATAGACTGAGGTAACTTGCATCAAATACTTAGCCCCTATCACAGAGTAGTTGCTCAATAGATGGGTGCTCTTATTCTTATTTGTTATTAGTAGTTTATTTTGTCCATATTTGAATCCACCAAACTTACCATAATTTTACATTTATTCACATTTATTAGTGCATATGTCAAATATTTATCAAATACCTACTAAGTATCAGGCACTGTTCTAGGAGCTATAGATACAGCAAGAAGCTAAGCAGTAGAAAAGTCTGCCCTAGTGAAGTCTGTATACTCTTGGGCGGAAACAGATAATAAGAAATATAAATATATGATAATAAAATATATTGGAAGCTTATCATAATTATAGACTAAGATAAATAGGGGGAGAATGCTAGACAGGAATGGGCTAGAGTTATCATTTTAAATGAAGTATTCAAGGGCAGTCTAAGAGCTGATATTTGAGCAAAAGACCTAAAGGAAGAGAGAGAATGAACCCTACTGAGACTTAGAGGGAGAACATTCCAGCAAGAGGAACAGCACATGAAAAGATACTGAGGTAAGAATATATCTTGTATACTCTAGAAATAATAAAGAAGATGGTTTGGCTGCCACAGAGTGATAAGCAAGGTTGAAAATGTTGGAGAGGAGCTCAGAGCATTCACTGGGAGTCAGATTGTGCAAGAGTTAGTTGGCTATTTGAAAGATTTTGGCTTTGATTGAGTTGGAGATAATTGGAGAATTTTGAGCAGACAAGAGAAATTATATGATTTATAATATAGCCATAGGATACCTATTAAGAAAAAACTATAGGAGCATGTGGGGTTGCATGCAGAAGGAAGAGTAAGAGGCTACCACTATAATCCAGCTGAAAAGGATGATGACTTGTAACAGAGGAGTGCTTGGGAGAGTGGTGAAGTGTGGATGGATTGGGAATATGTTTTGAGTGGAGAACAGAGAAGAATTGCTGCCAGGTTGATTGAGGAAATGCAAAAAAATAGAGAAATCAAGAATAGTAAAAAAAATACTAGCTCAAGCATTAAGAAAGAAGTTATTTGCTATTAACTGAACAATTTATCAGAATTATTATTAACAGGCAGCTTGATGACAGTGAAAGAACATAGAAATATTTAAATCATTTTCCCCGACAAATTGGCTGGGAGAATGTTAGTTGCTTCTTATGTTTCCATTACCAATACTGAGGGAGACATGTCCAAAATACATGAGCACGTTTCTTCTCATACTGGTCTATGCTTCCCCCTTGTTTTCCCTCCTGGCCATTTCTCTGATGTGTTCTCATAAACCTAGCATGAAGTTCCATAACCCAAGCCTGTGTCTCTGAAACTTGCAACAGAATTCCTATGGAACTTGTTAAGAAATCTAGATGTGAGTTCACCCTCCCAAACCCATGGAATCTGACCCTATGTGTGAAGCATATACACACATATACAAACACCTACTGCAAGTTTACTTATATTTTCAGGCCACTGAATCTCAAATATTTTGTTTGTGGGTGGTCAGTAAACAGCTTTCAAAGTAAAATGGCTGATTGTTTTAAACAAAGTATTTTCCCTCTCCAGATTGTCTGAAATCATCAGCTCCTGTTTACCACCAAAGCAACTGATCTCATCAATTTGGGGGTTAAGAGGTTGATGAACTTACTCATGTGCTCTTTAGTTGTGTGTGCATTCATTTGACTGGCCTCAGTTCATCTTCTGACAATTTATGGAGATGGGTTAATAAATCCCCAAGGTCCTTTACTTCCATATGATTCGTTGATACTATGATTCTTCTATGTAGCTATGAAAGTGCTGTAAGGAAGCCATTTGCTTCTTAAAACTGAATATTTATAGAACCAGAAATCAAAATGATGATGATGTATGTTTTATTTAAATTGCATATCAGAATTAATTCCTAGTCAGTCAGTATAGCATAGTAGTAGAAGACCATAGTTTTTGTTACCAGAAAGGGGCTATTAGGTCCATTATGAAGTTCTGGGAGAAATTTCTGGAATTCCACACTGAGGAGCTCTCTACCCAGCCATATCCCAGGGAAAGAAGGGACCCATACCCAATCTGATTGCAGACTGGGCACTCTTCGTTCTTTGCCGAGATGCCCACCTGGTCTGTCAGGTGTACTCTCTTCATTAAACTTGGCTAGCATGCTTACAACTAACAAAACAAAACAAAACAATGTTCATTAAAATATTCAACCAAGCTGCTTAAACTATTTAACCTGTTTTCTCAACTGCAAAGTGTATTAAAAACAGTACGTGCATCTCAGACCTATTTTAAGAAAAATGGTCAGAACTGTACTGGCACACAGTATGACCCATTGCCATCATCATTACCATAATTGGTACATCTTAAATTTGTCAGTGAAAGGCATAGAAAAGGCTACAAATAATTTTTGAAAGCATATGTTTAAGGGTTTTAACACTTGTTCTTCAATAGATCTGTCAGAAAATATACATATGGATGGACAGTCATTTGGATGAATTAGAACTTTTCAGAGTATGTTTGGGCAAAACAAACAAACATAAACAAAAAGCATAACTGTTTCTTTCTAGCCACTTACTGGCTTTGAAAGATTGAACAAAGTAATGGCCTATATTAAGAACTCAACAAAATTAAGTCTTAATAGTATTACCATTACTACATGTAATGTAAATCACAATAGTGGTAAAAGACCCATGTTGGATGAAAGATGATTTATATGGAAGATGATTTATGTGACTGATATCCTAATAACTTATTAGGTCTTACTCTCATGCATCGAACTGAAAAGAGAGAGCATAAACTAATTTAAAAATTAGATTTATGTAAGACTCTTTAAGCTGTGGATTATTGGTAGGATGGCAATAAGCTTAATATTTTTGTTATTTGAAATTATATATATATATATATAAATTGATATACAATTGAACTTCAAGTTAATGGAGGGGTAGGCATTTGGCACAGCTGTTAAGTTGCTGCTTAGAACACCACACATCCCATATCAGAGTGCCTGGTTCAAGTCTTAGCCCCTTTGCTTGTGATTCAGTTTACTGCTAATGCACACCCTAAAAGGCAGCACATGATGGCTCAAGTACTTGTGTCCCTATCACCAACATGAGAGATCTATATTGAGTTCTGGATTCCTGGCTTTGGCCTGGCCCACTGCCGGCTGTTAAGTGCATTTGGGAAAGAAACCAGCAGATGGAAGAACTTTGTCTGTCTGCCTCTCTCTCTTTCTGCCTTTGATATAAAATGAAAATAAATTTAAACAGATAAAAAAAGTTCACTGAAAATGGAGTGAAAAAATAAATTCATTGTGGTGAAAAGTTTTTTAAATCCACACATCTGAGGGATCCCCTAAAAGTTCATAGAAAATGCACATCATGGAAAAAACTGTATATGCCTTATACAACTCCAAACCCAAATTTCATGTTTTTTCAATCCTCCTATATTTTCATGTATAATGCTATCTGTGCTTTTTGTTCTCCTGGACACCTTAGGTCCATATCACTACATTCTAAGACCTTACATAGCTCTGGGCAATCACCCTAACTTTGTAATGTTTGGTCTCATGCGAAATCGCATCCTCCTAGAGACCAGAAGGGAGATGAGAACTTCAAGTAAGCAGAGATCCTACCTCTGCCCCTGCCTAAAATTTGAGTACTTCACAATAATTACCATGTTTTCAATAAGAGTATTAAAAAGCAGATATTAAGTCAAATATCAATATCCCTGGGTAACAGAAGCAGAATTCAGAGAGAAATGTGAAAATATCAACTTCAGCAATAGAGAGTATATTTTATACTCTTTCTCTTCTCGTTTTGTTAAATCATGATTTTCTAGTAAATGGCATCCCAGAAGATATTTATCAAAGCAGGCAAACTGTAGAAAGGAGCACTTCGCATTCACTTTAGTATTTCTCCCTTTTTTGACATTTTCTTGCTTAGAGATCTAATTCCATTAAATATGTACTTTTTTGGCTGGAAGTCTTCTTCATGTATCTTTCAAATAAATCTTAAAAGTACATAGGTCTGTAGGCCAGCTTTTTTAAAGTGCAAATGAGACACACGGCAGAATATTGTCTATAAGGGTTTCCAAATTATTTATATTCCTGCAGAGCTTTACCTTGCACTTTGTGTGATAATATCACAGGGAAAGGTAAGATTTCAATATGGCTTCTGTGGAGCACTGTCAAACCACATTAGATATATTTAAGGTCTGACATCCAGTAACTTACTTTGGCTGATCTCCACTTTGATTGTCTTTATTAGGCATTGTCAAGACCATAACTTTGCCTGATGGACAAAGTAAATAGGTGTAACCAAGCATCAAGTTAGCAGTGTACCAGTTAATATTCAATTATGCCTTTTCAGATGGACATGGCTTGACTACTCTGCTTGACAACGAGACATTCCTATAACTTTGAAGTACAAGTATTTGCTAAATTGGAAGAATTCTATTCCAGGTTCTGTAACACTGTGGGTGACTTGAGATGTCTCCTAGCGGACCTTTCACGCCTATAAAATTGCATTCATAATTTATTCTGTTGCTTTTATTTATTATGATGTTTACCTTCAACTATTTTCCTTCATTCATATGAAAGTAAACCACTGCCATAAAGATTCACAAATATAAGATTTTAGAATGCACCTTTTATGGTTGCTCACTATGGGAGCAGGGCTGTAGTTGGGGGGACACAGAGTTGGAATTGCAGGTAGGAATACCTAGGTTTTTTTAAAGATTTATTTAATTTATTTGAAAGTCAGAGTTACACACAGAGGGAAGCAGAGGGAGAGAGAGAGAGAGAGATCTTCCATCCACTGATGATCCAAATGGCTGCAACAGTCGGAGTTGCACCCATCCAAAGCCAGGAGCCAGGAGCTTGTTCCAGGTCTCCCACATGGGTACATGGGTCCAAGGACTTGGGCCATCTTCCATTGCTTTCCCAGGCCACAGCAGAGAGCTGGATAGGAAGTGGAGCAGCAGTCTTGAACCAGCGCCCACATGGGATGCTGGCACTGCAGGCGGTGGTTTTACCCACAATGCCACAGCGCCCCCCCCCCCCTTTTCTGTTCTGTGACATGAATTAAAATTTCACTGCTTTATTGGATGTAGATATTACCTTAAAGAGGGTAAAAATTCAGCAAAACAAGAGAAAATACAACATCATTGAATAATTTATAGGAGCACTGAGAAGCCACTGTAGATCTGGAATGTTCAGGTTGTTGTATGCCATTACTCAAAAGCTCAGGAATACAGTGCAGGTTCCAGCCTCCTCCAGCAAGCTAGCTCAATTGCTGGTTGCTGGTGGAAGAGGAACAAAGATCCAAGTTACAAATAGTTTTTTCTTTATCTTCTGAAAGCTAGAACCAAGTTTCTGTGATTATTGGGTTCTTTTCTTCCAAATGACCTCTCTAAAGATCATAAGACTTGACATCAGAAAGAAAAATGCGAGAACCCCAAAGATGGAAGTGAAAAAGAAAAGAAAATCTCTTGGTACTAAATGCAGGAAAAAAAATAATCCCATTGAAACTTAGACCACTGGTTTGTCAAAGACATCTTTCCATGGGAAGAATTGGTTCATTCCCCACCCCAAACATCCTACAACTTCTAGTTTTCTCCTGTCATTGGATAATTGCAATAGCTTTACCCAACTAATTTTTCTATAATCAAAGACAAGGGTATGTTGGAATAACTGCACGGAGGATGAGATGGTGGAATGAAGAGAGAGCACAAAATATGTTGCTTTTGCAAAATTGTCATCGAAAGGATAGCCAGAACATAAATGATACTGTTTTGGCTTCAAAAGGGTAAGCAGGTGTCTTTGAAGTCCCAAATGAGCTGTGTACAAGCTTGTACAAACAAGCGCAGAATCAGGCCTGTTTGTTATTCACACAAACAGAGTTTAAACCATCTGAATTCACAGTTCCCAGAATTCAGATGGTGCACAATGGTCCATAATGAGCAGCACCTGTGCTTACCTCAATTACCAGACAGTTCTGAACAACGGCAGAAAGGGCTTACTAGAATTTTTTTTTCAATAATAGATTTAGTTATGTCTTTCATAATTGGATTCAAAAGCTCAAAATTTCATTTTGCAACTTGTTCATAAAATTTGTATGAAAAAGTCTGGCATTTATTCAAAAGAAATAGTCTATGAAGAAAAAAATTGCAAAACAGCCAACCGCTGGTAACTAAGCAGCCAAATTATAGTCCAAGCACTTGGCAAATACACTGTCTTTTTATTATTTCAGTAATTGAATTTCTGTTAAAGCGTGGAGCATAATTTAACATGAGGAATTTATTTATAATACAATAGTGTTTCAGTAATAAATGCATTATTATTGTCACTTTTAATGGAGTCTTATGTATTCCCTCTGAGACTGTGTGGCAGACTTTGAGACAGCCACTGCACCAGTGTTGTTTGTAGACAATTGAATTAATTGGAGACAGGGTCATTAACTCGACCTGAATACCTCTGATTGCTTCTGTAAATAAGGTTAGAGAGCAAATGGCTAATCTTCGTTGTCATTATAGATGCCTCTTACATTTTCACACTGCCTGGTATATTAAGATCATTTTACTAAGCAGCTTTTCAGACTCTTTATATTTACAGTATTGTCTTGCATGGCACATAATCATAATTGTATCAGACTTATATTACCTTCCCCATATCTTTATAAAACATGATACTGGAAAAGAACCTATGTTGAATCACAACTCATAAAAGCCATTAGACCAATAAATGAATAAACCTTAGTGTATAAATGATCATATTAAAGGAAAGTAAAATCACAGAGCAAAAGTTGCTTTGGTTTTCTCTTGCAGATTCGTGCACAATTTGGAAACACATTTAACACAGATTGGGCTCTCAAAGATGCAATCTCTAAAGAGGAGCACAGCAATGAAAGCATTGATTAAAATCTCTTTACGTTTCAGTATCTGTCTTGCCCTTTCTTGCCCTTCTATAATAATGTTAATGACATGAAAGTTATATATAGGTTAACTTCTTTCTCCCTATTTATTCTAGAATGGAGTTGTCTGTGAAATATTTCAAATACAGATACTAAAAACTTTTAAGTATTTGACATGTAATGTTCTTTTTCATAGCATTATTCCAATATGCTCATACAAGATATTTAGAAGGGATTTGGAGAAAGAATTCTTCTACATTTAGAATGATTGAAATAATCCAAAAAGAGTATATACTGGACACACCTCTAAAAACAGAGTTTCCTGAGTCATTTTATAATATAATTAATAAATAAAGAGCCAGTGGACAGTATTGTATTGAGTAATTGAGCCTTTTGCAAGGAAGATACTAGAAAGAGGTGGAAGAGAAGAAGGGAAAAGAGGAGGAATAGGTACAGGAGGAAGAAGAAGGAAGAAATGAAAATAATTCTTCTTTTTTATTTTTCTTGAGAAGATAAAAAGGTTAATTGACAATATCAAATAGATCATCTATCCTAGATGTGCACTAGATGTTGTGTACCACCAGAAGAGTAGGTTAGATCTACAAAAACATGACACCTACCTTGAGAATTTCTCATTGTTCTTCCAAACCACTGGAAGTCTACCAGTTTTCCTGAGTTCCATGGCTGACTGAAAGAGTGGAAATTTCCCTTGGATATTTGATGAGTCATGTCCAACAGATACAGAAAAAAATTAGCCATCATTTCAGTTCTTTGAGACTTTTTGGCCTCACATATTTTTATTTAAATACTAAATTGTGCGTATACAAGCAAAATGGTAACATATGACTGTCACACATATAAAAGTAAATATGTGTGTGCAGTTAAGACATGGGTAGAACAGAAGTAAAGGTTATGTAAACACTGGCTGACAAAAATATCATCTTTATTAAATGACTAATGGCCATGTAATGTGCTACAGAAGTCAACATTTTTGTCTTTAGTCTACTAATAGCAAAATTATTTTAAAATTAATATCATGTACCTCGTTTGAATGATGATGCTCCTCTAAATATATTTATTCTTGCATAGACATCTTAATGCTGAAATTATTTTATTTCTCTTGGTATTAGCTATCTTGAATTTTAGCTAATAGGTATATATGCGTTCATACATATACTATCTCAAATACAGATATGCATACATGCATGAACACACACACACTTTCACACACATTCTCATACATTAATAGGCACAGGTACATATATGCATACACTCACATTCTCTCTCATTCAAACATCTGGAAATTAGGCATAGTTGTCTGAAATACATATTGAAGTATAATTATGGTCAAAAGGAACATTTTTGACATTTAACCTTTCTGGAAAATATTTCTCTACCAGTTTGCTGCCTAAGTTTCTAACTGGCGGAATAATGTGGCCAGATTTTGTCATTAGGAATCTAGAGTAGTGTCAGGTTCATAGAAACAGCCTTGAGACTTGAGATATTGATACCATCAGGCTAGAAACATACTCGTATCTCACTAAACCATGTCTTGCATGGTTTGAAAATGACATATTTTTCTCCTTTGGGACATTTTAAACACCACCCCAAGTTTTGAAGGCCTTGTCTACTCTATAATCTCTAAAATGTGCATTTCTTTGGGCTTAGCTGGTGGGGACTCTGTAGCATTATGATTTACTGTTAATCTCGTAAAAGAATATGTGACCTAACCCTCAGAATATAGATTCCCATGTTTTCCTGATGGAGACAACTCCAAATGTAATTTACTTAACCCCAGAAGGTATTTTTAATTGCCAGTTTCTTAATCCTTTTTTATTGTAAATTCTGCCTTCTTTGGAACTACTAAATTTCCCAAATTCCTCTGCATAAAAATTCCTGTTAATAACAAATTCAACCACCCTGAACTTATTACGACTAGCTGTTTTTCATTATCACAGGTCCTACCAGTTGCTGGTGAAACATCAGACTTTGTTTCCATTTCTTTCTAGCTCAGCCTTTAATGACTCTGTGTGCATTTGTTACACGAGATTGCAGTTCCCGTTGTTACTGATCTAGATTCACTTGTACACCCTGCCGTTCCCATACAGGAGTCAGTCTTGAATAAGGCTGCTTGTACTTAGCTATCTTATTACTGGTGGCTATGAATAGACTTTCACTCCTGATGCAAAGGCAAGTTGGGTATAAGAACAAAACATGGTCCCCCTTCTCCTACCTGTACTAACCTCCTTCAATTTAGCATTGATGAAAAGGGAGACTATTAGCTGGAAGGTAGGATTTTCAGGAAGATAATGTTAAGGGACTAAAGAGTAAGTATTTCCTTTGCTGTCATTCAAAATAATAGATGTAGGAAATTCTGTTTAAAATAGCCAGGCTTTTTGACTTAGAGGGCTTTTTTGTTGAAGATTTAAGACATCGACTTTAAATGTGACATTGATAGTCTTAAGCAAAGGATGGGGAGTGAATTCTAGTAGAAACTGTCATTTCTCTCCCTATTTATTAATGGATTTTGTGATTTATAGTAAACGCTGGGGAGGATTTTCAGGCCCATTTATCACGGGAAGGGAACACCTTCTTGTTCTTAATATGAGTGTGTCATAATTAGCAATGCATGTGGGCTATGAGATTTAGTTCTGTCTTCTGTGAAAGTCCTTCAACATCGTATTTAATCCTAAATTTATTGAATATTTTTCCTCCATGAGGACATTAATTATGCCACTGGAAAAATCATCAACTAGAGAGGGAGTTAATATCAGGCACAAAGCAGACTGGGCTAGTTAATGTATCAAAATGATATGACGAAAATTGCTTGTGTCTCACACAAGCCGAAATAACGGAATCATCATTTTAATTAAAAATATGAAGGTCTGTTGGAGTGTAGCAATCATTTTCTGTATGAGTCATGCAATTTATTTCTGATATTCATGCATGTGTATACATTCTTTGACCCATCAACAGCTATTGCTCTAAATATCAATTACATTGAAAATATCCATTCAAATAGGTTGCATTTGTGAGTGGAAATGAAGCTACAAAAAGGTGTTGCTACTGTGACAGGCCAGCCTCCGTACAGT
The DNA here is from genome assembly GCF_964237555.1 of Oryctolagus cuniculus. Taxonomy (NCBI): domain Eukaryota; kingdom Metazoa; phylum Chordata; class Mammalia; order Lagomorpha; family Leporidae; genus Oryctolagus; species Oryctolagus cuniculus. Next base: position 127,645,132 of record NC_091453.1, read on the forward strand.
CGATTGAAAGTTTATAAATTCATTATCAGTCAACCTATTTGCCTAATTATTTTCATCAAATGAACTTAGACCTCAGCATGCTTTGGCATTCAGTAGTCTGGCGTAAGTATTGATTTCTGCTGAGAATTTATCTGTGTTGCATTTCTAGGCAATATAAGGCAATTAGGACCTTTTTCGTTATAAGAAAATTGCATACAAGTTATCACACCAGTCACCATAGGATTCACAAAATGCCTTTAAAGTATAGTAGCTGTCGTTAAGGAAGTTATAATTTAGCGTGCAGGTTAGTGCAATGAAATAAATTAACTTGAAAATAATTAAATGATAAACTGTAGTTTAGTTAATGAAAATATATCAAAACAGGGAGACATCTGTATGAATTAAAATCATTGGATAAGACCTATTGTTATTTGAATTAGAGCTTGAAAGATCTTTAGTCAAGTGGAAGAGAGAGAAAAAGCATCAATTTAAACAGGGCCAATAGGAGAAGCAAGGTATAGAGATAGTGTGTGAACATAGGAGACAAAAGTAGCCAGCATGCTGGGAACAGTGGGAAATAAGACTGAAGCTAAGGCAGAGCAGTAATGGAGCTAGATCACAGAAAATCTAATAGAGAAGAGTACATCCATCTGCCAGCAGGACATTATGAATTCTACAACCAAGAGACCTCATGGCACAACATGCTGCCACAAGCCCAGTAGAAACCAGTTAAATATTTTAATCTTTTAGGAGAGTAAGGAAGGAATATTCTATTTGCAATGGACAGTGGTCAGGAAGAAGGGTTGCTGGTGGCAATTAAGAAGCAGTTTTAGTTGACCAAAGATTTCCAAAGCCTGAATACTAGATCTAAAGAAGCTTCCAGTGGTGAGGACATGAAATTAGCAAGTTCTGACCACTTCTTTAAGAAGTTTCATGGAGGAGTACAGTTGGAAACTTCTGATTAGAAAAGTGCCATCTGGTCTGGGTGTCCTCCAAGTAGGGCTTCTTGTGAAGCATCTATCTCTACTGGCAATGTGTTGTTTTATTGCTTCTTGTTAGGGTTTGACACAGCAAGCTTGCAAGTTTCAGCTCTTGCAGTTTACTTAGATTTTTAACTTGAATACATACACTATATATCAGACACAATTATGAAGTAAGACACATGAAGTAAGGAAACTGTTTTAATTTAGAAATTGTATTTGTGACTTTGAATGAGCCAATGGCTCCAAGTTTTACTAGCATAAAGTGCTGATGTCCTTTGGTATTTTCAACACCAAATTTTTGCAACTTATCTGAGTTTCTTTTCCTTTTGATATGATTAAAAGGAGCGATTTCACAGGAATTCCTAATCATTTCATTTCCTCAGACTAGACTCGGTACTTAGGCAACTGTCAGAGTAGCTAAGAGACCCTGCAGCTTCGTCAGTAAAGAAGATGGATAGCTGCTCCTTCTATTTCCCAATGTTCTTGTGGCAATCAAATTCTTTGCCACAAATGGCAAGGTCATGGAGGTGAAATTGCTTGAAAAGTATCAAGAGTAATGTCCTAAGAAAGTATTCTGGTCTTTTTGATTCAATGATGTTGATATCCTGTTGGGACCATAGGGGCACAGGGCAACAGGGATGTTAAGTGTCTACCTACTGGCAGAGGATGTGTCTAGGGAGAATTCTCTCTAAGATCTATAGAGAAGATTTCTTTATGTCTTTACTCTAAGGTGTCTTAAATATATCAAGGGCTTTACAGTATATATGGTTGATAAAGCCTCTGGCCTACCTTCTAGATCAGGTAGCTGCAATACATCAGACAACAGATTGGACATGAAGGAGAGCAGACAATACTGATAATGAGATTGAGATTGGCACTGAGAAATATTACAGAATAAGTGTTGTCTAGGGAGAAATTGGAAGAGGGACACCCACTTGCCAAATGGAATAGCAGGTCTAAGCATGTTGGGCAACAGGAAACAAGCAGGAGGAAAGGCAGAGGCTTGCTCTGAGCATATCTCCAGGAATACCTGAAACTACCACAGTGTGCTTTGTACTTTCTTAGGAGATCCAGTCTGATGACTGGCTGCCCTCTACTGATAAGGGGATACCATCTCCAAACCAGTTCTTGAAAGACGGTGGGGAAATCCAAGCATAGAATTAGTTTTGTTCGAATCCCCTGGTATGTTTCTCGAGGTGGCATGTACCAATGCCATCTCACTAGTCCCAGTGATCAATTTCTGTTCACAATTGATCGTAATGATAGGACTAAGAACCAAAGGGATCACATAAACAAGAATAGTGTCTGCAAATACTAGCTGATAGAATCAAAAAGGGAGAGAATGATCCAACATGGGAAGTGAGATACACAGCAGACCCATAGAATGGCAAATGTCCTAAACAGCACTCTGGCCTCATAATCAGACCTTAAGGCATGCGGATCCGGCTGAAATGTCCATGAGAGTATTTCAGGCATGGAAAGCCAAGACACTCTGGGGAAAAAAAAAACCTAAATGAAAGATCTCCACAAGTGAGATCCCAGTGGAAAGAATGGGTCATCAAAGAAGGAGGTACCTTTCTCTGAAGGGAGGAGAGAACTTCCACTTTGACCATGGCCTTGTCTAAATATGATCAGAGTCAGTGAACTCAGGGGGCTTCCATAGCCTTGGCAGCTCATGACAAGAGCCTAGGGTGATTACTGAGGCCATAAACAAGAGTGTCAATTTGTTAAGTCAACAATAGGAGTCACTGTGCACTTACTCCTCATGTAGGATCTCTGTCCTTAGTGTGCTGTACATTGAGATTTAATGCTATAACTAGTACTCAAATAGTATTTTTCACTTTATGTTTCTGTGTGTGAGCAAACTATTGAAATCTTTTCTTAATGTGTGCTAAACTGATCTTCTGTATATAAAGAGAATCGAAAATGAATCTTGATGTGAATGGAAGGGGAGAGGGAGTGGGAAAGGGGAGGGTTGCGGGTGGGAGGGACATTATGGGGGGGAAGCCATTGTAATCCATATTCTGTACTTTGGAAATTTATATTCATTAAATAAAAGTTAAAAAAAATTAGTTTTGTTTTGCTCACTAGTTCCAGAAGAGTTTCCTCTGCTGTTTCTTCCCTAATTCTTCCTTGAACCTGCAGTATCTCCACTTTTATTAAACTGTCTCTTCCCAGTATGACCTTGTCTAAATAAGATTGAAGTTGGCGAACTCAAAAGGTTTCCATAGCCTTGGAAACTCATGACTAGAGCCTAGGGAGATTACTGACACCATAAACAAAGTGTCAAATTGTTAAGTCAACAACAGGAGTCACTGTGTACTTACTCCTCATGTAGGATCTCTGTCCTTAATGTGTTCTCCAATGTGAATTAATGCTATAACTAGTACTGAAACAGTATTTTACATTTTATGTTCTGTGTGGGTGCAAACTGATGAAGTCTTTACTTAATATATACTAAATCGATCTTCTGTATATAAAGAGAATTGAAAATGAATCTTCATGTGAATGGAATTGGGAGAGGGAGCAGGAGATGGGAGGAGTGCGGGTGGGAGGGAAGTTATGGGGGGAAAGCCATTATAATCTATAAACTGTACTTTGGAAATTATATTTACTAAATAAAAGTTTAAAAAATTAATGTATCAAGGAGCACGAGCACCAGTGCACTAACAAATGTGTAGTAGATAAATGAGAATCTGGGAGAGGGCTATGTGGAAACTCTTGGGACTCTTTCCAAGTTTTCTGTAAATCTACAATTATTCCAAAATAAAAACTTATTGAAATTTAAAAAAAGTATTAGTTTTTAAGTTTAAGGAAACCAGTTAAATACATACCCAGCTCTACCTAGGATTTGTGACATATGTAATTCTTTATTGGAAGACTTTGACCTTCTTATAGCCTCCTTGAAGTTGGCCCTCTCTGGGTACCTTATGAATGTAAGCTGCCAATCAAATTCATTCTGTGTTTTGGCAGAGTCCAAGGCTCATGGGATCAGAATTCACACAATACTTGCTTGCCTTCCTTCTCTCACTGGCTCCCATTTATAAAAATGAAATTCAAAGGAAAAAGGTACATAGATACTTCACTGTATGATTTTTTCTCACATGTTTGGTTCTTTGATTGGAATAGCTCTTTCTGATGGCAGAAAAGTCAATGCAGGATGTTAATTATTTCCAGAGAAATTAAACTATCAGTTGATTCTCCCCTGCACAAATCTGGGTGTGCTCAAGACACAATGGTTCATTAGCCAACATTGACCAGTGCCATGTCAACACGTAATGGATACATCTGCTACTGCCCTGACCCTGAGCTAAGAGAGTGGCAAGCCACTTTGAACCTCATTAGCTATCCACAGAACACATTTCATTTCAAGGAAAAAAAAAGTGTTTGTTGAACCACTATTACAGGCACATAGCCTCAGAAGTTGTAAACTGAAGCCCAAGTATCAGATGGAATATAAGAATTCTTCAGGTACAATTGTTTAAAGAAAGCTTAAACTTGATCAGGTCAGATTAAAAATGTACAATTTGGGACATGCTCAATCGGACTTGCACAAAATGGTAGAGTTAGAATCATGCCAGGGGATCCCAATACAATCCCATCAAGGTGGCATGTACCAATGCCATCTCACTAGTCCAAGTGATCAATTGCAGTTCACAATTGATCGCAATGATAGGTCTAAGAGTCAAAGGGATCACACAAACAAGACTAGTGTCTGCAAATACTAGCTGATAGAATCAAAAAGTGAGAGAACAATCCATCATGGGACGCGGGAGACACAGTAGACTCATAGAATGGCAGATGTCCTAAACAGCACTCTGGCCTCAGAATCAGCCCTTAAGGCATTCAGATCTGGCTGAAGAGCCCATGAGAGTATTTTAGGCATGGAAAGCCAAGACACCCTGGAAAAAAAAAAAAAAAGAAGACCTAAATGGAAGATCTCTGTGAATGAGATCCCAGTGGAAAGAATGGGGCCATTAAAGAAGGAGGTACCTTTCTCTGAAGGGAAGAGAGAACTTCCACTTTGACTATGACCCTGTCTAAATAAGATTGAAGTCGGCAAACTCAAAAGGCTTCCATAGCCTTGGAAACTCATGACTGGAGCCTAGGGAGATTACTGACGCCATAAACAAGAGTGTCAAATTGTGAAGTCAACAACAGGAGTCACTGTGTACTTACTTCTCATGTGGGATCTGTCCTTAATGTGTTGTCCAATGTGAAGTAATGCTATAACTAGTACTGAAACAGTATTTTACATTTTATGTTCTGTGTGGGTGCAAACTGATGAAGTCTTTACTTAATATATACTAAATCGATCTTCTGTATATAAAGATAATTGAAAATGAATCTTCATGTGAATGGAATGGGAGAGGGAGCGGGAGATGGGAGGGATGTGAGTGGGAGGGAAATTATGGGGGGGAGCCGTTGTAATCCATTAACTGTCCTTTGAAAATTTATATTTACTAATAAAAAATTAAATAAAATGACACAAGGAATCAGCTTTCTCTGTTTGACAAAGGAAGACAGAATAATTATGGAAAATTTTTTTTTTTTTATTTATTTACTTCTTTTTTTTTTTTTTTAAACTTTTATTTAATGCATATAATTTTCCAAAGTACGACTTATGGATTACAATGGCCTCCCCCCCACACCGTCCCTCCCACCCACAACCCTCCCCTTTCCCACTCCCTCTCCCCTTCCACTCACATAAAGATTCATTTTCGATTATCTTAATATACAGAAGATCAGCTTAGCATACATTAAGTAAGGATTTCAACAGTTTGCTCCCACACAGAAACATAAAGTGAAAAATAATAGATGATTTTTTTTTAAATGATGATGAAATCAGATCAGACCCACCGTCATGCTTAATCCCAGTGAGAGTCAAGCTGGGAATTGACAACTTTTTTTTTTTTTTTTTTTTTTTTTTTTTTTTTTTTTTTTTTTTTTTTACAGAGGATCAGCCTAGCATGCACCAAGCAAGGATTTCAACAGTTTGCACCCCCATAGAAACACAAAGTGAAATACACTGTTTGAGTACTCATTATAGCATTAAATCTCAATGTACAGCACATTAAGGATAGAGATCCTACATGAGGAGTAAGTGCACAGTGACTCCTGTTGTTGACTTTACCAATTGACACTCCTGTCTATGGCATCAGTAATCTCCCTATGCTCCAGTCATGAGTTTCCAAGGCTATGGAAGCCCTCTGAGTTCTCCGACTCTTATCTTGTTTAGACAAGGTCATAGTCAAAGTGGAGGTTCTCTCCTCCCTTCAGAGAAAGGTACCTCCTTCTTTGAGGACCTGTTCTTTCCACTGGGATCTCACTCGCAGAGATCTTTTGCCAGAGTGTCTTGGCTTTCCATGCCTGAAATACTCTCATGAGCTTTTCAGCCAGCTCCGAATGCCTTTAGGGCTGATTCTGAGGCCAGAGTGCTATTTAGGACATCTGCCATTCTATGAGTCTGCTGAGTATCTCACTTCCCATGTTGGATCACTCTCCCCTTTATTTACTCCATCAGTTAGCTTTAGCAGGTACTAGACTTGTCTATGTGCTCCCTTTGACTCCCAGTCCCTTCACCATGACCAACTGTGAACTGAAACTGATCACCTGGAACAGTGAGATGGCATTGGTACATGCCACCTCGATGGGATTGAATTGGAATCCCCTGGTATGCTTCCAACTCCACCACTTGGGGCAAGTCCGCCTGAGCATGTCCCAAATTATACATCTCTTCCCTCTCCCATTCCCACCACCATGTTCAACAGGGATCACATTTCAGTTAATTTTCAACACTTAAGAATAACTGTGCATCAATTACAGATCTAAACCAGTCATATTAAGTAGAACAGATAAAAAAACTACTAAGAGAGATAATGTATTAATTTTTTTTTATCTGTTCTACTTAATAATTATGGAAAATTTAAATCTACACTTGACTCAAATTTGTGTTTTAACCCTTAACTTCAAAGTCATACCTTACCAACTTCTTTTTGCTTCCAACAGCTTGTATCTACATAGCCAAGTGTAGAATTTAGCCTTGTTAATCTCAGTTTCATCTACTAGGAGCATCTGTATCACGTGGGATTGTATTAGAAATGCAGGCTTCAGACCCTTTCTCAGGACTACAGAATTGGAATCCATGCTTTCATAAGATCTCCAGGTGATTCCTGTACACAGTAATGTTTGAGTTCTTTCACCAAAATTACCTCATCCAGTCCTCTTAAAAACATTTGAGACGTGTCATGCCCATTTTACAGATTAAAGATAAGGACATTGAGATGTCTATGTTAAATGCCTAACATAACACAGCAAAGTGATAAAGTAACTGAAGTGATAGTCAAAAGCAGATCATAACATCTGACTTCCAATCGCATGCTCCTGATATTGAACTAAAACTGTCTCTTTATGACGAGTAGGGGAAAGGTAGCTATTTCTATGTGTGAAATGGACTGAAAATGGGAGACAGGGAGTAGAAGGGAAAAGTAGCCAAGGGCCTGGGTCTCATCAGTCCACAAAAAGGACAACCAAGTCCTGACTGATTGTAAGTCAAATGTAATTATGAAAAGCCATTGCTAAAATCACTCATTATTATCACCTCAGAAAGGAAGTGTCAGGTAAGTTACAAGAAATAGGTACTAACAGCTGGTGATTGAAAAATGTGAGGAGTCAATCATTTTCATCTGTCATGAAAGTATCCTGGAAGCCGGTTTGCGGCTTCTGTGATCTCTCTCCTTGTGACAGTAATCTAGTGGCTTCTATCTGATACAAGCTCTAGTTCCCAACACATCAGTTGGCAAACAAGTTTCCCATCCCAGAGTGGACTTATATTTTTGGACTTCTCTGAAGAGAAACTAAATTTTATAAACAAGAGAAAATGTGTTGTGCTCAGAATTTAATTTTTTGGATCTTGTGTTAGCTTTCTATTGCTGCCATAGCAAATTACCTCAAATTTAGTGTGGTTTCTGACATAAAAAATTACCTCAAACTTAGTGGTTTAAAACAATACAAGTTTGTTATCATTGAGTTCTGGAGGTCAGAAGTCAGATTTCAGTCCCACAAGGCTAACATGGCAAGGTGTCAGCAAAGTTGCATTCTGAAAGCACTAAGGAAGAAGCAGCTTCCTGCTCCTTGGACCTATTGGCAGATTTCAGTTCTTTGTGATTACAGAGCAAAATGCTCCATTTTCTTCCTGGTTGTAAATTGAGGGCCAGCTCCAACTTCTAGAAGACTTTCCAGTGAAATGAAATATCAGTTTATTCTCTCATGAGTAAATTGCAATACTCTCAAGACATCCTGGCCTTTAGCCAGCATTGACCACTTGTCAACATATACTGGATACTGCTGACACTGACCCTGGGTTAGGAGAGTGGCAAGCCACACAAAAAGCTACATGCTTTGCCTTTTGCCCTTCTTCCTCCATATTCAATGCCAGAAGGGCAAGTCCTTCTCAAATTGCATCACTCTGACCTCCAATTGTGCCTTCTTATTTCACTTTTAAGGACCCCTGTGATTATCTCGGTCCCACCTGGGTAATCCAGGATAATCTGCTCAAGATCTTAATATTCATATCTACAAAATCTTATTTCCTATGTAAGGTAAAACACTCACAGGTTCTAGGGATGAGGATGTGGGCATCTTTGGGTGAGTCATTATTGTGCTAACCGGAGATCACTTTAGTCATTCAGGCCTTTGAACGCTGTCATGTGCATTAACTTATCCAAGAACATGCATATGAGTGGATAGATGTCGATCTCATTATTATTTGCAAATAAATCAAGCAGACTATATCTTAAACACCAGGATAGAAAACAAGATAAATACCCATTGTATGTGTATTAGCCAAAATTTATCCTTATCAGAAATTTATCTTAATTTATATATCTCCTTATAAAATTTTCGGTATCAGACTGTGGTCCCCATCATGACTAGAAAATGATGAAATATCTGCTCATCACTGGCAAAAGAGTATGTGGACAGACTAGACTTGATTTGGAGTTTCTTGTGGTAATATTGGGGTTTGCAGTATTTATTTTCAGGACCCATATCATGGAGGCGGGAAAGCTACTTGAAACCACTGGCCCTTCACTGTTCCTACACCCATTATTTCCACCACAGCAACTCAGCTTTTGTCTGTTTTACACTATAATATGCTTCTGTAAACACTTTTTATTGCTTTCTATTTCTCAGTATGCTTTTGATTGAACAAATAGAATAAATGCATTGTTGGAAGGTAGAAGAGGTGGGGTATATTTCAAAAGAACTGACACAGACAAAAATGGATTCATCCCACCCCCCTGTTGGAATAAATTCAGGATTCAGAGGATCTGCCTCTAGTAGTCTAGTGGGATGAACCAGATACATTTTTTCTCTATGTCTAGAACTTGGAATTCAGAGAGAAAAATGAGGGAGGAAGATACAGAAAATCAGCTGTGGTTGTTGATTCCTTTTTTTAATATTTGTAATGATAGTTGTTTTTATTTATTTTAATGAATGTATTGATACATTCTATTCTTAGGGTCACTATAAATATGTGATAATTATAACACTATCATCATCAATTCTTATGTTAATGGGATATTAATACAAAGAGAACAAATTCAATGTATTTTGTAGATACAGTTCAAATAATTCCCTCTTTCTTTCTTTTTCTTTCTTTTTTAATTTTTCAGATAACATATTTTAAATTTACATTATAGTCAAAGGTTTAGTACTGCACTAGCCATAAGGAAAATGCAAACTAAAAACACAATGAGATAGCACCTCACCCCTGTCAGAATGTCTATTATCCAAAAAGCAGAAAGTAACAAATGCTGGCTAGGATATGGAGAAAGGGGAACTCTTATACACTGTTGGTAGGAATGTAAATTAGTGCAGCCATTGTGGGAAACAGTATGCAGATTTCTTAAAAACCTAGAAATAGACTTGCCACATGATCCAACAATCCTACTATTGGGTATATACCCAAAAGACATGGCCACATTTTATCAAAGAGATACATGCACCATGGTGTTTATAGAAGCACTTTTCTCAGTCACCAAAATATGGAATCAAGCAAGGTGTCCATCATCTAATGAATGGATAAAGAAAATGTAATGTATATGTGTGTATATATTTTTATATACACAATGGGATATTATTCACATATGAAAAAAGAAGAAGATTCTACCATTTGCATCAAAATGAATGCAACCAGAGGGCATCATATTGAATGGAATAAGCTAGACACACAAAGTCAAATACCGCATGTTCTCCCTTATATGTGGGAGCTAAGATTGAAAAGAAAAAAAAAAAAGAATAAACTAATGCCTGTGTGTATCAGTATTGCTACTAGTTTTGTCAATGACTAAGACTGCTATACTCTATAGTCTTAATGATCTGTGATTATTTTAAAATTATATTACATGAGTGAAATGGACATCTTTACACTTGATTATTGCTTATAGTCCTTCCTATATTCCCACTTTTTACTTGATGTTGAGTCCATTGCCCCAGGCCTATCCTTTTACAACTTAATGATGAACTGAAATATGAAACCATTCCATATTATTGGGTAGACTTACACTGGATCCTTATAAAACTCACAATCATGCTGATGAAATTCATGCAAGTCTAAACTAAACTCAAAATTTTGGCCAGCGCCGTGACTCACTAGGCTATCCTCCGCCTGCGGCGCTGGCACCCTGGGTTCTAGTCCCAGTTGGGGCACTGGATTCTGTCCCGGTTGCTCCTCTTCCAGTCCAGCTCTCTGCTGTGGCCCAGGAGGGTAGTGGAGGATGGCTCAAGTGCTTGGACCCTGCACCTGCATGGGAGACCAGGAGGAAGCACCTGGCTCCTGGCTTCGGATTGGCCATTTGTATAGTGAACCAATGGAAAAAGGAAGACCTTTCTCTCTGTCTCTCTTTCTCTTACTAACTCTGTCAAAAAAAGAAAAAGATTTTAATACAGGATTGCTGCATCAAACATCTCATGCTACATGCCTTTGGAAAGTTCTGGGTCTTTTAAATGTGCTGCCAAGGTCAGTATCCTATGGACTTTTTGTCAAATCTTCCCATGTATATTTCCCTCTACAAAATCATTACCCATTCTGGAACTTTTCCTTTTTGATGCCCACACAGCTTGATTGTAGAGAGTGGCCAATTCTTATACTCATTTCCCTTAAGTGGTCATTGTCAATATTGACTGGCCATTGGGTCCCCTCTAAGAACACAACAAAAGATGTAACTGTCAGAATTCTTAAGAGAAATAATTTCAATATGTCCACTTAGTTATAAGATTATAATCATTTTCATATATGGCCTCTATCATGTCCATAACCTCTTAATTGGAATTTTGAAACTCAAAAAGTTCTGAGAGTTGTTATTTTACTGAGACAAACTCATTTGATGACAAAACATGACGTAAACTGATATGCGGATATTTATGTCGAGTATTTATTTATTCCTTTTATTCTGAACATTACTCAAGGCATTTTAATAAGTTTTGTTAAGGAGGACTTCCTAAGGTCTCAACTGGGAGTTTTCTATATAGTATATTCACCTTACTACTATTTAAAATAAAAACGTCCAAAGAGCAAAATGCATCTGTCCTTAGAAGGAATTTGGATAAGGACACTGGTATATGAACATGAACACACACACACACACACACACACACGCACACACATTTTTTACTAAACCCATAAAGCTTTTATTTTGATTTAGCTGAGAAATAAGTTGATTTGTGTAAATCCAGCCTCTTTTTTTATTTGTAACACTTCAGAGCATTTGGTTTTGAGGGAACAATTCCTGGGATTGTTTTTTTCTTATAGAAGTTGCTCAAAAATAACTCTTTAAATGGGAATTTTATCCAATCATATTCCAAAGAGTCTATTTTGGTTTGGTAATAGCAGGATGACCAGCTTTTTATGAGGAGCCAGAAAAAAAAATTAATGCATAAATGTGAAAGACTACTAAGAAGAGCCTTTCCACTTGAAAATCATAAATGTGGATACAAATTAGATTTTATCCCTCCATCTACCACCCAATATTCTCTGTATTGTAGATGAACTATTATATTCAAAATTTCACCTGGGGGGAATTGAGACCAAGTTAGCGTAATCTCTGGATTAGTCTCACTTGGATATATTTTCTCAATCTTTATTTAGTAACCAAAGGGAAGAATTGATTAGATTTAAGAGGGACTTTGCATAAATATGAAGTCATTACTTACATTAAAGTGAGAGCTGCAGGGGAATGCTGGGAAATAGGAGCACCCCCATGGTTGGGGCAGCACACACAGGTCTCCAGGGGATATAGTCCCCAATTTCTTGTGCTTCCTTAATCTCTTGGCATGTTTAGCAGAGCAGTGTACTTGCAGATAGTATTTACTTAGGAGACAGCATTTTTAAATGAGTTTCATTTTACTCTATGAAAGGAAATACCTACCGGGGAGATTAAAAGGCCAGTCTTTAGGGATGGAAGGCACAAGCAATGCAAAGGTCTCAATGCTGGGGCTGGGTAGTGACTGATGAGGAGCCCATGATGGCTTCAAAGGGATCCCTTTTTTTCCCCCAAGCAGCAGCTGGCTATGACTCCAGCCCAATAGGTGAGGGCTGTAATGTTGGGAAGAGACTCTAGTAAGGATATGCAGTGGAAATATAACCTTGTTTGGCTTTAGGCAAAGAATAAATGGCTATGCTTGCATAATCTCAGGCACAAGAATCCTTTTGGACCCTTTGAGGTCTGAATGTGGAATGACAGAACCAAATGATATCCAAAGCCAGGATTTGTCTCTCTTGACTGAGCTGCTGCCTCAGATTTGGGAATAGGGGGCAGGAAAGCCAGATGAGTTGCTGCCCTGTGTGAGAGGGAGGGAGGGCCAGAAGACAGCTAGGCAGATTAGTGGACTAGATCCCACACACAGGAAAGTTGCACTTGAGCTCAGCTTATCTCCAAAGGGGCTTAGGTAGAAGAACCAGAGGGCAAGTAGAACCCTCCCACAAATTAGGAGCCCAATTTCTGAGAAAAATCAGAAAAAAAACTCAGTCCAAAAAATCAGACCAGCAAAAGCAAAGCAATGGCATACCCCAGTATGCTAAGAGGTAGCTGAGGTTGATTTGTGACAGGGCACAGAGAGCAAACGATTGGTAGGGAAGGAATATCGATTCTCAATAAAAGCAGAGTAGTAAATGGTGTCACTTTGCAAATGCTTTGCTTGGTCAGCTTTACAAATTTAAAATCAATCATTAGAGATGGTTTGTCCCCTAGGATCATAATTCTTGGTAAAATTTTTACAACAAAATTTTACGAAAATTGTGGTGGAGCAAGCAAAGAAGAGTATTCTCTCATTCTCTTATTCATGCACCCAACAGACAGCAATTGAGGGCCAACTTTAGTCAGGTTGGTGCTGAGTGCTGGGCGCTCATCAGTGAATATGTTTGGCACAGCCACTGCCCATGGAGGGAGGTGGGAGGACAATGTGAGAAGAGTTAGTCATGGTTGTCCAACCAGCTGGGAGGAAGAGGCAAGCCCTTCCTTCTCTGTGGGTCTCAATTTCCTCCAACTAAAAGGAAGATTGAACTCATCTTTTTTTGTAATAGGACTATAGTTTGTGTTTAGCTAAGATCAGAGCCTCTCAACAAACCTATTAGACAGTAACAGAAAATGAAACACTATCTTACTGAAAAAGAAATGAGACCATTATCTAAGTTTCTACTGCATCTGGAAAGCATGAAACCTTGGCATGGCTTTCCTGGGAAGGGAGACAGTTTCTTGGGAACCCAAATAACTTAGATATATGCAGATCTAGTTCTAATCAAACATTGGACCTTGAGCCAGTCACTGTACCTCTTGAGCCTCACTTTTCACATCTGTAAAATGGGAATAGTCCGTGTTACTCTGCCTGTAGCACACAGGTCATAGGCCTTTTACGAGTAACTGAACTATTTCCATCTGGTTTGAGATGGAATGAGGCAATAAGTGGTGTCATTTTTCTTTCAGCCCACCCTTGGCTACATCCCAGCCTCTACCTGTAGCACAACCCAGCGGAGGGTCTGGCAGCTCCAGCGAGTCAGAGAGCAGCTCTGAGTCAGACTCAGACAGCGAAAGCAGCACCACTGACAGTGAATCCAATGAGGCACCTCGTGTGGCTACTCCAGAGGTGAGTGAAGTTGTCAGGGCCAAATCACCATCTGACTTTTCCCCAGACAGCATCCTGACATACATACATACATATCCATGCACACAACACACACACTTTCAGCATATAAATTGCTTTAGTACAATAACTACTTCAGCAGAAAAGTATCCAGGTGCTTGATAGAATTGTTTTTCTCTAAAGCATATATTTACAGAATCCCAAAATATGTACTTTTCTTGCTGTGTGACTGATTTGCAGTGTGACTCACTTAGCTACTCTGAATTGCAAATTTCCTCATGTGTAAAATGAGAATAGTAATGACTGGGATAGCAACTTCTCTTTTGAGAGCACCAACGAAGCCAATCAAATCTACTTCTTGGGACACCAACCTTACTCTCCATTAGAGTAATGAATGCTTTCCCTATAATGATCAAGAAGTCACATGTTTTAAATGATCATAATATAATAAAACATTTAACTCAGCCCTGTAAAATAAGAAAATAATAATATTGCTTTATTAATATAATAATAAGAAGAAAAATTGGCTTTTCCTTTCTCTGAGTTCAGGATAGCTGCCCAGTTCAGCTGAGACTATACCTGATACAGCAACTGAATCCCAACACCCCATGGCTCTTCAAACACTTGGTTTTCAGTAATCAGAAAATAATAATAGAATAAGGCAGTAGTAATATTACTACTGTTAACAACAAAAAATATTTACTGAACATTGACCTTGTATCAGACACTGTGCTAAGATGGTGATTTTAATTTTCTCATTCCATCCTCATAACAACCCTACAGGGCACTTTCTATTACAAAATCCCTTTTATGGATAAGAGAATAAGGTTCTGAAAGCTAAGAAAAACTTTCCCAAGCTTGTACAGATAAGAGAGTGATAGAGCCAAGACTGAAACCCAAGTCAGTGTGCTGCCAAAGCTCGTGCTTTTAACCACAGAACTACACCACTGATAGAGGCAGCCAATACAGTTTTCTTAACTCTTACCTGCCATTGTCCTGTGCAGATTGGCATTGCAGCTACTCAAATGTTTTGAACTCTGTCATCATCTATTGACTAATTCCATAAGCCTCAGCTAATGGCTTCCAAAAGAAAAGCTCTACTCATACAAATTATGGCTCTTCCAGTTCAACTGGTAGAATTCAGAGCTGTGAATCAAGAAACTAAATTGTACACATCATTTCCATGGCTTACCAGTAGACATTAATGTCTGCATCCATGTCCCCATAAATTGGTCATTGCTCATACACCAAGGTAAGTGCAGTGGATTTTGTGTAAGTGAAATATTTTCATCCTTCTGTAACAATACCCGACTTATTCTATTTGCCATGAATTTCAGCATCATATACAAGGTACTTGCAAGACCTGGTGGATGGAAAGCCTTTCCTTTTCAATTATATTTAAAGTGCCTTCAGATTTCTTTAAGGATCAGAGACCATTGCCTCTTCCTCCTGGTGATAGAGTGAATGATGATTCCCAACAAAAGGTTTTGTGAATAGGTTTCCCTCCCAGAGATGCCTACACACCTTCTGGAACAACTCCCTGTGAATAATTCTTTCCTTCCTAATCAGAGCGGAGAATGTTTTCAGAGGAAGTGTGAAAATTAGTTTAAATATGTAGAGTACAGCTGGTTTGTTTCTGGATAGCTGAGGTAATCTGATTATCGTGTGCACATGTGTGTATATGTATGTTGCGGGGGTAAGGGTAACTGGTCACTTAATGTCCAAAGGTTTTATTATGTCGCTGTGCTGAGAGTCCCCCTGAATGTGAAGTGCATTCCCCAAAT
The DNA here is from genome assembly GCF_964237555.1 of Oryctolagus cuniculus. Taxonomy (NCBI): domain Eukaryota; kingdom Metazoa; phylum Chordata; class Mammalia; order Lagomorpha; family Leporidae; genus Oryctolagus; species Oryctolagus cuniculus. The sequence continues at coordinate 127,661,018 of NC_091453.1, forward strand.
GTGAACTGCATTCTACCTACTATTTCTCAATCTGCAGCCTGACCCACCTTCAACCAACAAGTGGCAGTTGGATAAATGGCTCAACAAGGTGACATCACAGAACAAGTCATTTATTTGTGGTCAAAATGAAACACCCATGGAGACCATTTCTCTGCCTCCTCCTATCATCCAACCAATGGAAGTACAGCTCAAAGTGAAGCCAAACCCCAGCCAGCTTCTGGCTGAACCTAAGGAACGGCCTCTCCTCAGTCTCATCAGGGAGAAGGCCCGTCCACGGCCTACCCAGAGAACTCCAGAAGCAAAGGCTGTGAAACATAAGCTGTCGGTACCAATTGAAACAGCCTCTCAAAGGACAATTGGGAAAAAGCAACCCAGAAAGATGGAGAAGAACACCAGTATTGAGGAGTTTACCTGGCCCAAACCAAACATTACTAGCAGTACTCCCAAAGAAAAAGAGAGCATAGAGCTTCCTGATCCACCAAGAGGCCGCAACAAAGCCGCTGCTCACAAACCAGTTCCTAGGAAAGAGCCAAGGCCTAATATCCCTTTGGCTGCTGAGAAGAAAAAGTATAGAGGGCCCGGAAAAATCATCCCAAAGTCCCGGGAATTCATTGAAACAGATTCATCTACGTCTGACTCCAACACAGATCAGGAAGAGACCCCGCCGATCAAAGTCCTGCCTCCTTGCATTGTTCCTGGAGGTAATACTGCTAAATCCAAGGAACCCTGTGGTGCCAACCTGGCCCTGAACACCTTAATCAGCAGCAGCAACAACTTAACAATCAATAATGAAGAGCCAACTTTTTCACCGATTCCTGTCACACAAACTGAGCTGCTGTCCCCTCTACAAGATCAGGAGAATCTGAAAAACCTTTGGGTGAAAATTGATTTGGACTTGCTCTCTAGGGTACCTGGCCACAACTCACTCCAAACAGCACAATCCAAGGCAGAACACAAGGAGACTGCTTCAAAACCTAAGCGTCAGACTGTTCCTCCAGTTGTGGAAAAACTGCCCCCTAAGGGCAAGCGTAAGCACAAGGTAAGCTGTCCAATGTGATCATTAGCAGCGGCTATCTGCTGTCCAAATTGGTCTTCAGTCTTGTTTTCAATGAAGCCAATGCCAGTGGGTTACACAGTTTGGTGAAAACAGTAACGCTTTCCATGAGAAGTGCAGTATTTGATACATGACTAGGGAGGAAGTGCTAGAAATTATCAGAGTTTGGCATCTATTGACAAGAAAGTCCACTGTGGCACTTAAGGGATTTATGATGTGCCATAAAGAAGAATAAGAAGAGTCTCTGTTCCCAGGCAGCTGGTCCATGGCATCAGCTCCTTAAGCTCCTCTTGTTTTCAGACTCAGGTCATTTCTCCTTAAACTGCTGCCCCTGGATCAGCAGGGTGCTTATGTGCCCTCAATTTCCAAAAGCTTTCTCAGGACCTCATTCATTTCTCTGGATAAATGTTAGCACCCCCACCATCCAGTTATCTTTTTCTATCCTTGATTTTACCAGACTCCAGATTCATGTTCTTCCCGTCATGCTAGGATTACTGGCCTATGTAGCAAGCTTGACTTGTGAACATTTCACGTGTAGCAGGTACAGGCTGAATTGCAGAACTACAAAGTATCATCACAGGAGTGGATCCAGAATTACTCTTTACATTTTTAAAAGATACATTTATTTATTTGAAATGGAAAGTGACAGAGAGAGGGGTAGGGGAGGGAGGGAGAGAGAGAGAGAGAGATCTTCCAATTGCAGGTTCACTCCCTAAATGGCCATAATGGCCAAGGCTGGGTCAGGCAGAATCCAGGGGCCTAGAACTGCATCTGAGTCTCCCATGTGGATGGCAGGGGCCCAAGACCTTGGGCCATCTTCTGCTGTTTTCCCAGGAACATAAACAGGGAGCTGGACCAGAAGTGGAACAGCTGGAACTCAAACTGGTGCTCATATGGGATGTCAGCATTTTGGGTGGAGGCTTAACTGACTGCAACACAATGAAATCCCCAGCCCTTTCCATTTCAAATATGTCTAGAGAGATGAATTTGTGGCCAATAACCTCGCTGTGATATATTTCTGGATCTCAAGGTATTTTTTAGAGTACATTGCCTCATGATAATATTCAGATAGCCATATTTCTAATGACTACCGTAGTGGATAGAGAAGAGGCTTCTAGTCATTTCCCCTTTTCTTCTGTCTCTTTCCAGAAATACCTAAGTTTGGCCAGAAATGGCTCAGATTCCTCACTAAGGAGCAGCCCTACCCATGGCCAGGCTGTGCTACAAAATAGGATACTGCAAGAATGATTTATATCTTCATTTAGCCTTACCCCAGTGATTAACAAGAAGAGGTTATTATCTCTGAGTTACGGTCCAAATAGGGACCAAGAAATGCGGGGCCCTACCCATACCACTGATTTTTTTCACTCTTAGTGATGACAACAGTACAACCAGGGGTGGAAAATATACCTTCAGAACCAGCACATGCCAAGTTCCAAAGACATGCCATGGTTCATTTCCTTGTGTGTTATTGATTGCATAAGCAGCTTTTATATATCAACCACAATTCCCATGCTGCTTGCACAGGGTTTATGCCAAGTTGGGGTTACAATTTTAGGTTCTAAACTACTCATCAGTAGGGGTGGTGTTGGTGGGAGAAGTGCCTAAAAAGCATAGATTTGATTTATTTTTGTGTTGAGATTCCTATGTCACCCAATCTTTAACCAGAGGCTCACATCACAGTTCAACGTTCTCAAACGACAAATTCTTGGTAGCACTAAGCTAGGCAAGGCTGATTGCTTTCTGTCTTATTGAAGGTGCACATTTAACTCCATTACCTATTCTAAAAGTTAAAGTATAAGCAAACTGTCTTGCTTGTTTTAAATATGTGAAATGTGCTTGTCTGAAAGTGTCATGTATTTTAAGCCGTGTGCATTTTTTTCCTACTAAAGCCAACAGAAGTTTCAGACAAAATCCCTGAGAAGAAGCAACGCATGGAGGAGGCCACAACTATCTGCTTGCTCCCCCCTTGCATCTCACCAGCCCCACCCCACAAGCCTCCCAACATTAGAGAGTGAGTTTGAACTGTCTATGTATGGTGTCTTTGTGTGAATGTTCAGACTTTTAAGAAATCCAAATTAAACCCATTTAAGGAGATCCTGTCTCAGAGGAATGTTAGGAAAAAAGCAGAAGTTAGTCAATTCTGACAGCTGTCCCAGGTCGCTGGTCCAGCGAGCATAGGATAAAGATTGGAATATATGCTGCCAGATTTGGAGTGATTCTATGAATTAGTTAACAAATTTTCTTCACTCTAAGATCGATCACTGAAATCAGCCAAAAGTAAACTTTTAGCCTTAAGTGAAGGAGCAGAGCGGAATATACAAATTGAAGAGGAAGCATTAAGGGACACCTATCACTTTAACCAGATTGCCTGCTTCTGGCCAGATTCAGTCCTGATGATGTTTAAACAATTACCCTGGAAAAGCAGCCGCTTGATGTTGACAGGATGATGATGCAGCTGCTGCTTCTTGAATGACATTACTGCACATTAATATGAAGCTGGAGGACCTATAGCTACATTTTGAGCTCCAGAGGCCAGTGATAAAAGCTGTCTAGGAATTGTCCTCCCCAGGATAGCTAGGTAGGGCAGGATATGTTCATTGCAACCAGCTAGCCCCTCATTTCCCTTCTCTCACTGTGTGGAAAGTTCCAGAGTCAGACAAAAGGCCTCCTTCTTCCCTCCTCATTCAGACAGCATCAGCCTTCCCTGGAGAAGTTCTGCCCTCTGATTCTACAGAGCACTGTGTCTTAGTTCTTTCTGTGTTATAAATATCATATAACTAACAATCATGTCAGCTACTTGAACCATTCTGTCTGGGTAATTATTGCCATAAATTCATTCAACATTAGAGATTGCTTCCATCAAAGCCCAGTTTGGGAGCCTATTAGGAGCCCAGAGCAGAGAGGCAATCTGGCTAACTGCTGCTAACAATTGATTTCACAGATTACTGTTTAACATCAGTGACATGGCATCAATCTGCCACATATCAGATGTCGGAAATAAGTTATCAGCTTGCATTGGTCTAGATCCTTCTTGTTTTCAATTTAATGGTAGAAAAAGACCAATCATGATTAATTGTACTCTATATAAAGAGGAGATGGTGGGTCCTGGGCTGCTCTTGTCCCTGAGGATGAGTAACTATATTCCCTGGTACAACTGTTCTGAAACATCCCTTCACATACTTGGAGTTCTCAGAACTGGACACTCATTCAATGAAGCAAGGTGATCCCCTCTTTGTATCAGGGTCCACTGAGGTGAAGGGGATCAGCTTACATTCCTTCCAGACATGTGAGGAAGTGTGCTGCCCCAGTGGTCCAACAAGGCATTCCAAGGTCTTGGACAGGAGGAAGGACTGAAGTGCCATAGCTGTGTTGGCAATACATCCTCAGTTCCCAGGCTTTGACTCATGCACAACACCCAGATGCATAAAGAAGAGGCACAGAGATCATCAGTCTCCACTACTAGTATCCCTAAGTGAAAAGGTGATTCACTTTCTCCATCTTATAGAAGACAGATAGCAAAGGATTAAGTACATGTCTAATACTTTGAGTTTGTTCTCTTAAAATGGCCTTTATAACCCACAGTACTTACCATCTCTCTGCCTTTCTAGTAGATAGGAAAGTAGTGTTACTATAGTAGCATGTATCATTCCAGAAGGGCCAAAAGCAGGTTATTATGCTCATCAAACAAATTCAAGTCTCTGGGACAATCTAAGCACTGACATCTTGGGAGTCTTCTCCTGAGAACCCTCTCCTTAAGCTTCCTTTACTCCTTTGTACCTTGTTGACCTTTTAAACCAAATCCTTAGAAATGTTTATGAGACAAGATTCACTTTTATAAATAAATATCCTAAAATTAGCAAAGATACCACATCAGAGTCTGACAGCTAATGTTTCTCATAATCCAACCAAAGAACCCTGCTGAGCAATCTCCATCTCACTTTTGCACTTGAGCCATCAGATGGTCTGCTGATGCAATGAGTTAGGGTGATGATGTACTTCTCTTCTTTGATGTTTTCTTCTGGCCTATTGAAAGAGGAACCAAAAGAAACAAGGCTGTTTTTGTAATTTGGAAGCCATAACAATGACAAAGTGGTCTCTAGAAAATATATCCTGGATATCCTTTGCCAAGGAATTCATTAAATGCCCCATGGTTCCAGGTTCCTAAGAGACAGATGAAAAGGAGACCAGGTCACTGATACTCAAAGCACACACTGCACTGAGTCCCCACTAGTCAATTTAGTGGCAAATGGGGAGGATTTACATGACTATAGTAAGCAATGACAAATAAACTCTTTCTCTGAAACAGCTCTTCTCTTTGCAGTCCCTACTACCTTCTTAACCAGCTCAAGTATTCAGGGAATGGTTACAACTAATGTAACATTTGCCTCTGTTAGATTTCACAGCAGTACTTGGTATCTATGAATGTAAATTTCCAAAGATCCAGCGCTTTTGTAATTATTACACTTAATGTGGTCTGTTGTTGATGGAACTTCCTCATGGACAAGAATTATTTTAATCAGGTATCCCAACAACTTTAAAATAGTTCTACATGTCAAAGCAATTCTAAAAATCCCTTGGTAAGTATTTTATAATTAATTTTAACCTATTAATGTAATGCCAGAAGCAGTTAATATATTTAAAAATTTCACTGCATGACAGAAATTAATATAGGGCCACATTTATGAGACAAAAATCAGAGAAGATGACACATATTATTACATTTGTCAAATCTGTGCAACACAGTGGAAGTGTAACAAGGAGACTGCATTGACTTCTGCTATTTCAGGAAACCAAACCACTTGAATACTTGTTCATCTTTGAATTGTGGCTTTGAGATATTGTAAATCTATATTTCCAGACACTGACTGAAATTGACCAAGAAGAGAACATAAATTCTTGTTGACTTAATTTGCTATTGAAAATTGTAGTCAATAATCATGAAAAGCAAATGGCTGCACAGTGCAATATTAGTTGTCTAAGAAAAGATTAAAATTCAAGTAATCTTCATTGATTAGTCTAAGACAGTAACTAAAATGAAAATCCATGACCCAATTACTATGTTAAGCAGCTAGTGTAAGATGTTAGTTGTTCTGTTTTATTTGAAGTCTCAGTCTATTTGATGGCACCCATTTAATGGGTAGATAAATCAGTTTGAAAGCATGGAAGTATTTTGAAATTGCAGATGTCTCATGTCACTATAACCAAAGAATTTTTAAAGTGGATTTTTGTAAAGTGGAGTATGTGCATCTTTCAGTATAATAATTTAAGGTCAGGGGATCATAATACCTTTGCATTGGATAGAACATTTTTTCATACAATTTGTAGTGTTTCAATAGTATTAATGTGTTATTAATTTCTATGTATAAGCATAGTATTTCTTAAGAAAATACTCTTCTACTGATTGCTTATTCTACTATTTATTTCAGGATTGTGACATTAAATCCTAGGGCAAAATTGGTAGGAACTATCCTGAAAATGGTGGTATTAAAGTCTGCATTGTATTTTCCATAAAAATCTAATTAATAATTGTCTTGAAATG